>NC_057796.1:498180982-498200823 GCF_018294505.1 Triticum aestivum
ATGAAAATTCTTTTTGCTTTTAATGATTTTGAACAGAAGATACTTCGATATATTTAGTTGCATCAATTTTATATGATTTTAGTTTCAATAATACTAGAGGTTTCTTATAATGTTTTGAACAGAAAATACTTTGTTAATTTTAGTTTCATAAATTTTATTAAAGTTTATTTTATTTTGTTTCTACTTATATAATTTAATAAAGTTTATATTATTTTGTTTCTAATTACTTATTTATTTTATTTGTTATTTTTCATGCACCATTTTTCATGCATTTACTAATTATTTTGAGATATAAGACCCTAAAATTGAAAAGCATTTCAAATGAACTCTGGAAAGGTTGAAAGTTGGCATGGTATCATCATTTCATCCACATAGCATGTGCAAGAAAGTTGAGAGGGTGACGGCAAAAACTAGATGCACTTCGTGTACAAAACGGACAATGGTATCATACTCGTCTGTTACAAAGTTCGCATGGTATCATCATAATAGTTGCGGGAGAAAGTCTTCACTTTTTCTTCGCTTGTGTCATTTGCTTATTGCGCCGTAACCATGGATAATCTTCATCATTTATCAGGATGCTTGGGTCAGCCTTGACTTTGAAGGGGGGAATTTCATGAAACTTTTCATAATCTTCAGACATGTCTGTCTTGCCCTCCACTCCCACAATGTCCCTTTTTTCCTGAAAGAACTATGTGGCGCTTTGGCTCATCGTATGATGTATTCGCTTTCTTATCTTTTCTTTTTCTCGGTCTGGTAGACATGTCCTTCACATAGATAACCTGTGCCACATCATTGGCTAGGACGAACGGTTCGTCAGTGTACCCAAGATTGTTCAGATCCACTGTTGTCATTCCGTACTGTGGGTCTACCTGTACCCCGCTTCCTGACAGATTGACCCATTTGCACTTAAACAAAGGGACCTTAAAATCATGTTCGTAGTCAAGTTCCCATATGTCCATTATGTAACCAAAATATGTGTCCTTTCCCCTCTCGGTTACCGCATCAAAGCGGACACCGCTATTTTGGTTGGTGCTCTTTTGATCTTGGGCGATCGTGTAAAATGTATTCCCATTTATCTCGTATCCTTTGTAAGTCAATACAGTCGAAGATGGTCCCCTGGACAACGAGTACAACTCATCACAAACAGTGGTGTCACCTCTGAGACGTGTTTCCAACCAACTGCTGAAAGTCCTGATGTGTTCACATGTAATCCAGTCGTCACACTGCTCCGGGTGTTTGGAGCGCAGAATGTTCTTGTGTTCATCGACATACGGGGTCACCAAGGTAGAGTTCTATAGAACTCTGTAGTGTGCTTGAGACCAAGAATGCCCGTCCCTGCATATTATTGAGTCCGCTCCTAGCGTGCCTTTTCCAGTCAGTCTCCCCTCATACTGCGATTTAGGGAGACCAATCTTCTTAAGGCCAAGAATGAAGTCAACACAAAACCCAATGACATCCTCTGTTTGATGGCCCATGGAGATGCTTCCTTCTGGCCTAGCGCGGTTACGGACATATTTCTTTAGGACTTCCATGAACCTCTTTAAGGGGAACATATTGTGTAGAAATACGGGCCTCAGAATGACAATCTTGTCGACTAGATGAACTAGGACGTACGCCATGATATTGAAGAAGGATGGTGGGAACACCAGCTCGAAACTGACAAGACATTGCGCCACATCACTCCTTAGCCTTGGTATGATTCCTGGATCGATCACCTTCTGAGAGATTGCATTGAGGAATGCACATAGCTTCACAATGGTTAATCGGACGTTTTCCGGTAGAAGCCCCCTCAATGCAACCGGAAGCAGTTGCGTCATAATCACGTGGCAGTCATGAGACTTTATGTTCTGGAACTTCTTCTCTGGCATATTTATTATAACCTTTATATTCGACGAGAAGCCAGTCAGGACCTTCATACTGAGCAGGCATTCAAAGAAGATTTCTTTCTCTTCTTTCGTAAGAGCATAGCTGGCAGGACCTTCATACTGCTTCGGAGGCATGCCGTCTTTTTCGTGCAAACGTTGCAGGTCCTCCCATGCCTCAGGTGTATCTTTTGTCTTCCCATACACGCCCAAGAAGCCTAGCAAGTTCACGCAAAGGTTCTTTGTCACGTGCATCACGTCGATTGAAGAGCGGACCTCTAGGTCTTTCCAGTAGGGTAGGTCCCAAAATATAGATTTCTTCTTCCACATGGGTGCGTGTCCCTCAGCGTCATTCGGAATAGCTAGTCTGCCGGGACCCTTTCCAAAGATTACGTGTAAATCATTGACCATAGCAAGTACGTGATCACCGGTACGCATGGCGGGCTTCTTCCAGTGATCTGCCTCGCCTTTGAAATGCTTGCCTTTCTTTCGACATTGATGGTTGGTCGGAAGAAATCGACGATGGCCCAGGTACACATTCTTCCTGCATTTGTCCAGGTATATACTTTCAGTGTCATCTAAACAGTGCGTGCATGCGTGGTATCCCTTGTTTGTCTGTCCTGAAAGGTTACTGGGAGCGGGCCAATCGTTGATGGTTACAAACAGCAACGCGTGCAGGTTAAATTCCTCCTGTTCGTGCTCATCCCACGTACGTACACCGTTTCCATTCCACAGCTGTAAAAGCTCTTCAACTAATGGCCTTAGGTACACATCAATGTCGTTGCAGGTTGCTTAGGGCCTTGGATGAGAACTGGCATCATAATGAACTTCCGCTTCATGCACATCCAAGGAGGAAGGTTATACATACATAGAGTCACGGGCCAGGTGCTGTGATTGCTGCTCTGCTCCCGAAAGGATTAATGCCATCCGCGCTTAAACCAAACCATACGTTCCTTGGGTCAGCTGCAAACTCAGCCCAGTACTTTCTCTCGATTTTTCTCCACTGCGACCAGTCAGCGGGTGCTCTCAACTTCACGTCTTTCTTACGGTCCTCACTGTGCCATCGCATTAACTTGGCATGCTCTTCGTTTCTGAACAGACGTTTCAACCGTGGTATTATAGGAGCATACCACATCACCTTCGCAGGAACCCTCTTCCTGGGGGGCTCGCCGTCAACATCACTAGGGTCATCTCGTCTGATCTTATACCGCAATGCACCACATACTGGGCATGCGTTCAGATCCTTGTACGCACCGCGGTAGAGGATGCAGTCATTAGGGCATGCATGTATCTTCTGCACCTCCAATCCTAGAGGGCATACGACCTTCTTTGCTGCGTATGTACTGTCGGGCAATTCGTTATCCTTTGGAAGCTTCTTCTTCAATATTTTCAATAGCTTCTCAAATCCTTTGTCAGGCACAACATTCTCTGCCTTCCACTGCAGCAATTCCAGTATGGTACCGAGCTTTGTGTTGCCATCTTCGCAATTGGGGTACAACCCTCTTTTGTGATCCTCTAACATGCGATCGAACTTCAGCTTCTCCTTTTGACTTTCGCATTGTGTCCTTGCATCGACAATGACCCGGCGGAGATCATCATCATCGGGCACTGGTTCCTCTTGATCTTCAGTAGCTTCCCCCGTTGCAGCATCATTGGGCACATCGTCTGGTTCCTCTTGATCTTCAGCAGCTTCCCCCGTTGCAGCATCACCGTATTCAGGGGGCACATAGTTGTCATCGTCCTCTTCTTCTTCGTCGTCTTCCATCATAACCCCTATTTCTCCGTGCCTCGTCCAAACATTATAGTGTGGCATGAAACCCTTGTAAAGCAGGTGGGTGTGAAGGATTTTCCGGTCAGAGTAAGACTTCGTATTCCCACATGTAGGGCATGAACAACACATAAAACCATTCTGCTTGTTTGCCTCAGCCACTTCGAGAAAATCATGCACGCCCTTAATGTACTCGGAGGTGTGTCTGTCACCGTACATCCATTGCCGGTTCATCTGCATGCATTATATATAATTATGTGTGTCCAAAACCATTACAGAACATCATGAATAGATAATTAAGTGACCAAATTAATAGGAGTTCATCATCACATTAAAACCAGAGTACATACATAGTTCTCATCTAACAACATATAGCTCTCCAGAGCATCTAATTAATTAAACCATACATTGAAACTATGTAAAACATTTCAATGCGAAAACAAATGCGATCATAATCACAACCAAGGTAACAATTGATCCAACGGCATAATGATACCAAGCCTCGGTATGAATGGCATATTTTCTAATCTTTCTAATCTTCAAGCGCATTGCATCCATCTTGATCTTGTGATCATCGACGACATCCGCAACATGCAACTCCAATATCATCTTCTCCTCCTCAATTTTTTTTCCTTCAAGTAATTGTTTTATTCTTCAACTAAATTTAACCTCTCGACAATAGGGTCGGTTGGAATTTCTGGTTCAACCACCTCCTAGATAAATAAAATCTATGACACGTTGGTCGGCATAATTGTCATAAACAATAAATGAACCAAATAGTTATAAAAAGATAATATATACCACATCCGAATCATAGACAGGACGAGGGTCGACGGGGGCGGATACCAAAACCATCGCACTATATAATAAGAAGGAATAATAAAATTAACAAAATTAGACAAGTATCTATCTGAAGTAAGAATTTTTTTTTCTTTCAGAAAGAAGATAAGAACAAGAGGCTCACCACGGTGGTGCTGGCGATGAGATCGGCGCGGGCGATCGACGGCGGTGAAGACGGGGACGGGATGTGATGGATCGCTAAACCTAGACAAATCTCGGGGAAAATGGAGCTCGGAGGTCGAGTTTCGAGAGGAGAAAGATTAACTAGTGTGCTCAGACATTTCATCGAACACCTCATGTGCATAGGAGGTGAGCTAGAGCACCCAAATGCCCTCCCCTCGACGGCCAGAAAAAATAGAGCACTGTGGAGTGCTCTGCTGCGGCGATGGGGTATATATAGGCAGCTCATTTGTCCCGGTTCGTGGCTAGAACCGGTACTAAATCCGGGCCTTCTGTCCCGGTTCATGCCAAGAACCGGGACCAATGGTTGTGGGCCAGGAGCGAGGTCCATTAGTCCCGGTTCGTGCCACGAAACGGGACAAATGGTTCCATACGAACCGGGACCAATGCCCACGAGGCCCCGGCCGGCCCCCTGGGCTCACGAACCGGGACGAATGCCCCCATGGGTCCCGGTTCATGACTGAACCGGGACTAATGGGCTTGCCATGCCCGAACGAAAGCCCTGTTTTCTACTAGTGATATATTGTTGCATTATTAATAATTGGTTAATTATCATGATATTGTTTGCCATTATGTTTATGCTTGTTGTGAGCTTGCAGGTACATTCCATGTACTAACCTGGCGTGTCATGTCAGTTTTCAGGAAAGTCTCGTCGGAAAGGAGTGCTGTCCGAGTCTAGATCGTGTCTACATCGGTGTCCATGTGCTATGGAGTTCCGCTACGACGTTGTTCCGCTGCCGCGTAGTTGTTATTGAGGCCCCTTTATGTTCACTAAATAATGTACATATTGTTCAGCCGCACCATGTGTGCCGCTTGGCCTCGCAACCTGTTGTAATATAAACTATGATCCGCTAGCATCAATAAAGCGGTTGTTTTCTGTACCAAGATGTTGTGTGTTGCCAGAAGACATGGTCTCTGGGCTGGCAATGCATGATAAACCGGTTGCTCTGAGCCGGGGTGCCACAGGTAATCAGCAAAAAATGCAACGTAGAGACAATAGAGACATCTCATCCATTTGCCAAACCTAAATCAAATCAACGATAGCAACTATTGTGTGCATTTCATAAAAAACATATTGCACTGAAAAGATAGTATGTGAGTTCACTCATAATCTCATAAAAAAATAGGACACCTATAAACCATGAGACTCACTCTTGAGTCTTTTCTCACCAGAACAACTTTTGCAGCAAACTGCTATTTCTTTTAGGCGCCTCTGAATTATTTTCGTTTGCCTTCTCTTCTCTGGTGCACAACTATGCATGCTTCTGAGTCATGTGAATTTTAGGCTGCAAGCTGACAGTGAGAGGGAGAATCACAAAACATCATAATATCGGAAAGCCACTATAAGATGGAGATGAAGGGATACCTCAACATCAACATGGACCCAGCATCTGGCGAGGTTGATTTATCTGCCAACCACTATAAGATTGAGATTCAAAAATAAATGTACAAATAAATAAATAAATAAGGGGCCATTTAAATTTAAAGTATAACCAAACTTACTGACAGATGTTAATGCGCGGGTCTATGTGTGGCTGCTGCAACGAATCCAATATAATTTGCTGCACAAAAGGGTCAACCATAACTGAAAACCTGTACATTTGAAAGAGTATGAGCAAATGAAATTGAGATATAAAATATAGAAATTGGGGAAGGTCAGGAAGAGAGATTTGCTAGCTCTGTCGAGATCGCTATGAAAGAGTGCGCGGAGGTTGTACGTTGAAGCATGGACCTCGATTGGGGAGGCGTCGACCCCATGATGCGCAGGTAGCACAGATGAGCATGCGCTGTAAAATTGGGTTTTACACAAACACACTGTATAGGGAAGATTAGATAAATCAATAGACCTTGATTGATTTTTTCAGACCTCTTGTGTGTACCTAGATAGCAGTAACTCACATATATTTGAGATACTTTGAGTAAGCTTGTGACACCAGGAAACTCTTCAGCGTGGCCAAGCAATTAAGACGGGCATAAGTGGCACGAGAACGTTCAACAAAGATAAATCCTTCTCTTAAGAGACTATAGTGTCCATAATTTCTTTCCTGGCAGAAAAGGTTCAGAATTTTCCTAACACTATTCAGTTTCAGTGATCCGCCATCGACCAAACGAAAGAAACTGCAGAATAATCTATGTATGCATCCATAGTATATGCTCTTTACCTAAAATCTACATGGAACAATTACATTTTGGGAAGTGTAGAGGAACTTCAACAAAAAAGGAAGCGAGCCATCATGATTTGCAGTAAAACATGTATATTTGCATATACCTTCAGATTGAAGCGTGTGTCGGAGGTAATCTCCATAAGAAAATATAAATTAGAAAAAGTTCCAACCTGACAGAAATTTCCATATAGTCAAAAACTGAATAGTAATCTTCCCACAAACGCTCAGAAACTAAAATATAAATCTGCATATAGTCGACGAAAAAGGGTTTCCCCCCGAGAAATATAAAACGAAAGAAAAAAAGAAAAATAACTGGAAAGAAAAAACGCTGCAAACAGCTGCTAAATGGGCCTGGCCCAAGGTGATGTCTGTGCGAGCAAGAAATAAAATACTGTTGTCTCAAAAATAAATGTTTACCCTTGTCGCCTGTCCTCTTCTCTATACTCTAGGATTAGGATCCGATCGATCGAGTAGCATAGCATAGCATAGGAGGATGAAGAATCACGGCGGCAAGGGGGTTAACATTTGAGAAAGCATAGGCTTTCCTACACTCCCTTATCTAGCCACTCATTTTTGCATCGCGATTCGTGCGAGTACATTTATCTTTTTTGTTTCTCCCATATAGAACAACATATGAACTTCAAACTTGGCAGCTCAACAAAACATTCTTACTAGAATGTGGGAAAAAACTTTTAGAATTTTTCGTGCAATATAAATACTAAAAAGTACATTTTTTAATACAAAAAATCTATTTCGTATATTTATGTTTAACGAAAAAATCTGAAAGTTTTTTCTCACATTCTAGTTAGAACGTTTTGGTGTCTTGCAAAGTTTGAAGTTCACATGTTGTTTTATTTTGAAGAAACAAAAAAGAGAAAAACTGATGTACAAAGTTAGTTGTCTAGCACGGATCTTAAAGCAATGTTGGAGGGTAAGGATAAGGGGTGTCCAGAAACCTGAGCTGTAAAAAGAAGAGGAAGATGCTGCACGGCGGCGACACAAGAAGCAGCGATGAGCTCGAGGAACAGTCGGCTGGAACCGGAAACCAGCTGCAGATCCGCAGCAGCACCACCACCGAGGGCGAGGGGGAGGGCCGGTCGATCTTCTTCGTGGTAAATATCTTGATCGGCAGCAATCGCGCGGTGGCCTCCCTCTACAAGGTGGACTACCCCTACCCGTGCTCCCCGAGCCCGAGAGCGAGGCGGCTGCACCGAGAAAATCGGAAGTTTGCCACTTTCAATATCAGGCTTCGCAAAACTGCCACTCTCAACATTGGCTTCGTAAAAATGCCACCTAGTTCCTGTACTCTTTGATTACCATGCCATTTTTCCCTTCTCAATTACTTTTCTTTTTCTTTTCAATTTTTTGGCACCTGAAAGGACCAAAGTACCCCTGATGCTATCTTCACGTACTTTGGCATCAGATCAGCACTTGAAGCGGACGAGTGTGTGCTGCCCGCCGTGAATACCGTGCTTGCCGCATCCCTGGTCGCCAAGACTTCTTGGGTCAATGGCTGGACGCCGCCCCCATCTCCTGGACGTCGCAACGCCGCTGATTGCCTCAACGCCGTGTGCCGCCAATCTCCTCGGCGTCACGTGCCGCCGATCTCCTCGGCGTCGCGTGTTGCCCGTCACCCAGTACCGTAGTGGCGACATGGAACCCAATCTTTCTGGACGGTATTATGTTTTACCTTTCCCTTGGTTTGTTCGTTTGATTCCAGTTCAACAAAGCTCCTGATGTGACGTATGGAATCTGTGGGAAGCACAGTCATCATCCCTCATCTACTACCTATTGATAACCATTGATGTATAAATCAGAATGATGATATACCATCTTATTGAGAAGAATTTACAATAGAAGTAGCGCTCATAATGTAAGCCTTAATTAAACATAGGTAGTTTTTTCATTGTTATCCTGGTGGCAGTGATAGGCTGTCAATTTACAACAGAAGCAGTGTTCATAATGTAAACTTAATTACAAAGGGAAGTAGTAAATTATGTTGAGGAACTAGAGGATGATTACACATATTTTTTGCATTGGATGTCATAATTTAAGTTGAGCTAGATACATGCATTGTAGAAATCTGATCACTAACTCAGTCTTGTGTTCATGTTTTCCTAATTGTCTGGAATAGGCATGATTCAGAGGTCGCGCTTGGTAGCAGTACTAGTACTGATAATCCATATTTATTGGTTGAGGCTTCTTCAACTGTACAACCAACACCACCTATCATAGAAGTTGGCTGGGATAACTTACAAATAGTAGAGACACATGATGATGAAGGTAGAATTGAACTAGTGAGTGAGGATCAGCTATGTGAGATTTTGGGCTTGAAGGATGACGAAGAAGAGAAAAAAGAAAGACTGAACCAAAGCGTCGTAGAATGGTTGAGCAGGGGATCGATAATGAAGGTGCTGCCATTCCTGTTAGTGATGCCATACCAAATGAAGTAGTGATTACATATGATAAGGACCAGCCAAAAATGGACCTTGGCACTATGTATCCATCAATGAAGGAATTTAGGTTAGCAGTAAGACAATTTGCCATCAATGAAGAGTTTGATCTAGGCACGGAGAAGTCAGATAAGAAGAGATTTAGAGGGTTCTGCAAGTCAAGTGAAGATTGCCCTTGGAGAATTGTTGGCAGCCTACAGGATGATAAATGTACTATAAAGGTGAAATATGGATAACTATCTAACCTCCATTTATTAATTATATATTACGTATGTGTGTATGTCTGTCCTATTTTACTATCTAACATCCATTCCTTCTAAAACTGTATATGTGCAGGTCACGGTCTTAGTTGATCAACACGATTGTATTTCAAGCAGCAGAGTGAAGACCATAACACCATCTCAGAACTGGGTTGCTAGCAAGGCTGTCAGTATCCTTAGAGATTCACCCAGTATGGGTGCTAAAGAATTACAGAAAAAGGTGCACGAAGAACACTCTGTCACAATTTCATATGACACGGTTTGGAGGGGAAAAGAAAAAGCTCTCGCTGAGGTTTATCGTAAATGGGAAGAGAGTTTTGAGATATTATACAGATGGAAGGCTGAGGTACTCAAGAGGTCACTTGGAAGTGTTGTGGAGATTGAAGTACTAGAAATAGATGGTAATGTGTACTTTCATCGGGTTTTTTGTGCACTTAAACCATGCATTGATGGTTTTCTGGAAGGATGTAGGCCACATCTAAGTATAGATTCTACTGCATTAAATGGAAGGTGGAATGGCCATTTAGCCTCGGCTACAGCAGTTGATGGTCACAATTGGATGTATCCACTTGCTTTTGGGTTCATAGCATCTGAGACGGAAAACAATTGGACTTGGTTTATGAATCAACTTAAGAAGGCAATAGGAGATCCTCCACTTCTTGCAGTGTGCACAGATGCTTGCAAAGGATTAGAGAATGCGGTGAAGAATGTGTTTCCCAATGCTGAACAAAGGGAGTGTTTTTACCATCTTATGAAGAATTTTGCAAAAAGGTTCCATGGGTTTGGAAGGATGTATCCTGCAGCAAGGGCTTATAGGGAAGATGTGTTCACAGACCATATGACAAAAATTATTAAAGAATCAAGTGAGGTATGGAACTGGTTAAGTCAGTACCATACTCTCAAGTGGATGAGGTGTGTCTTCAATCCATATATTAAGTGTGACTACATCACTAATAATGTAGCAGAGGTTTTTAACAATTGGATCCGAGACATTAAGGACTTACCTGTTGCTGAACTAGCTTACAAGGTTAGAGAGATGATCATGATTTTGTGGAGGAAGAGGAGAAGGATCGGAGAAAGACTACCATCTGGACGGATACTACCAGCAATTATGGTTCAGCTGAGAGCAAATACTAGAGGTTTGGGGCACTTGAAAGTAGTGGAATCTGCTAATTGGAGTGCAGAGGTGTGGGACAATAGCAAGAATTGTGAAAGACATATTGTGATGCTAAATCAAAAGACGTGTACTTGCCTTGAATGGCAGCACACTGGTAAGCCATGTCAGCATGTCTTGGCCTTTGTGACCTCACAGAAGAGAGTAGACCTTGAACAATTTGTGCATGAGTACTACTCAGTGGACAAATTCATAGCTGCATATGGGAGAGAGATTGAACCAATGACAAATAAATCACAGTGGCCACGAGTGGAGCTGCCATTTGTCGTGGGGGCACCACTTGCGAAAAGAAATAAAGGAAGAAATAGGAAATTGAGGATCAAAGGATGTCTTGAAGGTGGCCACAAGAAGAAAGGTGTCAATCATGGTGTCAATGACGGTTCCAATGATGGTAGCACCGCTCCAACCAATGCTAAGGGCAAGAAAATGATTAGAGGCCCGGTGACTTGCAAGAAATGTGGTGAAAAAGGCCATAGGCAAGCTAGTTACAAGTGTCCACTAAATGGAACAAAAAAAAGGCAAGTGTTATTCTTTCAACCAAATCTCAAATTATCAACTCATGCCAAGAATAAACTTTTTTGTTCAATTGCAGGAAGAGGAAGCCTAGAAAGAATGTTACGAAAGCTAGGCCAGCTAAACCTAGCACCCCACAAAGGCCAACTAGAGAACAAATACTACAAGACAGCCCAGGCATGGTCACTAGAAGGTAATCAGCAATGAAAAATAATTATTCGTTCTACAATGCAAAAATGAGAAGAAAATTATTAATCTCAATGTGATAACATATATACATGCAGCCGCCTTGCTTTCTTGCTGGGAGAGGGTACTTCACAAACCACAACTACTCCAGAGAACATGCCCACTGGAGCTCCAGCAAAGAAGCTAACTCCAGAGAGGATGCCCACTGCAGCTCCAGCAAAGAAGCTTACTCCAAAAAGGAGGATGCCTACTGCAGCTCCAGCAAAGAAGCTGACTTCAAAAAGGAAGCTACAAATTGAATGAATGATCTCTATGAAATTAATGTTACATTTATGTCAGATGTGAACTCCACAAGTAGTTTTTTCTATGTGAACTCAATTTCTCCAATTTCTCTGAGCTGTTAGCTCATATATTTTTTGAGCTGTGAACTTATTATGTGAACTCATCACTTTATTTTGTGAGAAGTGAACACATTCCGTATTCATTTATCAATCATGGTTGAAGTGTCTATATGTCTCTCCCTTGCCAATGTACTAAAATTTGAGGTCTGCATACTTTTTCTAGTCACAATTCCATTTCTTGTCTCTGAATAAGCTACAGTAAGTGCAAAAGAAGATATTGTGGCAAGTAGCTTATGGACTGAAATTTGCGGCATTATTTATTTGTCGTATTGTTGCTCAATTGATTCTGGACATGAACTTAAACATGACATGCTATTCTTGATGTAATTATCAAGTTGCAATCCAACATCAACTAAAGGTTACAGCAAACGTCACTTACAGGTTGCTTGCATTCAACATCTTCAGAACTTGACACGCATCCATCTCCTCCAGCGGCTGCTGCCATCATGCCACTGATGCTGATGTTCAGCGCCACCCACTTCTCAGGCATGTCGCGGGGCGAGCTGCGCCAACACACGCAGGGGAGGGCGAGCTGTGCTGCCGCGCGCAGGCATGGGCGAGCACCCGCAGCGAGCTGTGTTGGCACACGCAAGCATCCGCAAGGGGCGCGAGCACCCATGGCGAACTGCACTGGCACGCGTAAGCATCCGCGACGTGAGGGCGAACTGCGCCGGCGTGTGCAGACATGGATGAGCGCCGGCGGAGAGCTGCAGTGACGAGGGCGAGTTGCCGCGGCGCGCGCAGCCATGGGCGAGCACCGGCGGTGACTTGCAGTCTCTCGCTCAGGCGTGGTCAAGCTAGGGCGGCGAGTTGGGTAGCTCGCGCGGGCATCAACGAGGTACGGCGGCGAGGGACCATGAGTCCATGACGACACGAACAAGCTAGCCTCAGAGCAATCCGATACAGAGCAGACCACAAACAGATTGGATAAGGTAGAAAGACACAAGGGTACTTTGGTCCTTTCAGGTGCCAGAAAATTGAAAAGAAAAAGAAAAGTAATTGAAAAAGGAAAAATGACATGGTAATCAAAGTGTACAGGAACTAGGTGGCATTTTTACGAAGCCAATGTTGAAAGTGGCAGTTTTGCCAAGCCCGATATTGAAAGTGGCAAATAGCCGATTTTCTCGGCTGCACCCGGTCGCCACGATGGATGCCACGGCCGGCATCACCTACGTGCCCCTGCACACACGCAGCCGCAGCCGCAGCCGCAGCCGCAGGTGGATCGTCGCGCTCAGCGCCCGCCGCACCACCGTCTTCGACGCCGACGCCGAGGAGTTCATCCATGGGCCGGACCTCCTCAGCCGAAAAGGATCTCCCGCGCTCGTTTCCGTGGAGGACAAGATCTACGCCCTCTCAACCTTTCCCCAGATCAAGGGAGAACGGGATCTGGAGCCCTGGTTCGAGGTCCTGGACCTGTCCAGTGCCAGAGTCGTCGACGGGCGCCTCCAGGGCTGCTCCTGGGAGGAGCTGCCCAGCCCGCCTTGCTTCCCATTCCCGTCTCCGTCTCGGCTGGCCCCGCATGAGCTGAGATATCCGCCTATGGTCACCGTGCACTCGTATGTGCTCGTCGGCTCCTACTTACTCATGTCGCTCAAGTCGGCCACCCGCCATGCCACCCATGCGTTCCACACCGTCTCGGCCAAGTGGCAGACGGTTGATGACGGCAAGAGTCTGCCTTTCGTCGGCCGCGCCACCCCGCACGACGCCGCAGCCGGCGTCTACCTGGGTGAATCATCTGCGGACAACCGATGGTGGTCTCGCGTTGGTCAGGAACAGCCAGCCCTACTAACTGCTTACCGCATCAAGCTCCTTCCTAGCAACCATGAGAAGGATGATCCTGCCATGAAGTTATCCGTCACCGGGATTCCAGTAAAATCATCCTCTGAGACGACGACGGCCGGTAATGGTAATGGTAATGGTGATGGTGATGGTAATGCTGGTGGTGTTGTCGTTAAGGGGATCTTCTGCTCTTCTCTGCATAATAACGGTGGGAGCTTCTGTTCGTTGAACTGGAGATCTCGCAAGCGCATTCGGTACTCTCGGGATTATGACCTCCTAGCTGATGAGATTTATTTGCCAAAGAAGGCTTACATAACCTTGAAAACCTATCAAATGATGAAGGAGGACAGCTCTCTATCTCTTCTTGTACAGCAGGAGGACAAGACAGCACACAAGAAGATTGCAATCCCTGAGCAACGTGGAGAGCAGGAATTCAAGATTCGCACTAAATCTGGAGGCTTCGTTTACCCAGATTATCTCACTGTTCTGTAATACTACATGCATGATATGAGCAAGTCCCTTTGTCACCTTCAGTAAATTTGTAGCACGTTGCCTGAGTACCTTCTTTATAATTAAAAAAAATTAATACCATCTCTTGAAAGGATTATATATGGAATTTTATCCCTCCTGCCATGCCCATGACATCATGCACCTTGTTGCACTGCTTGTAGCTTAGCTGCAAAAGTAAGTTTTCATCCTCCACCATACTGATCTGATACTTGTACGTCAACGGTCTAACAACTCTCTTGATGCATTGGTTTGGTCACTGTCTCCAGCCGCCTAGGGAGGGGTTTTGATCCTTGTGAAAGTGAGATAAAATGTCTGGCTTTGGGGGGCGTATGGTTCACAATCTGTTATCATCTTTAATTTGTGTGATATATATATATATATATATATATATATATATATATATATATATATATATATATATATATATATATAGTTAGGAATAAGCAACATGTATTCCCATGAGGCCATAGGCCGATATATATACATGTACAGGTGTGGAACATATGCAGAAAATCCCTTATACAACGGGATAAATACAAAGGGCTACATGACCTATATTATAACTCTAACACCCCCCCTCAAACTCATGGTGGAGGAACAACACTGAGTTTGGAGAGATAAAAGCCATGTTGTGCTCTAGTCTGGGCCTTCGTCAGGAAATCCGCCAACTGTAACTCGGAAGGCACATACTGAAGAGCATAACCTGATCCTGCACAGCAACGCGCACATAGAAAGCATCAACACCAATATGCTTGGTGAGCTCATGCTTCATAGGATCGCGCGCAATGCTAATAGCACCTGTACTGTCAGATAAGAGCAGAGTCGGTGTAGTGACAGAAACACCAAAATCCTGAAGTAACCACCGTAACCAAGTCACCTCTGCCGTCAAAAGAGCCATGGCTCGCAACTCAGCCTCAGCACTCGAACGGGAAACTGCAATCTGTTTCTTCGTCTTCCAGGCAATGAGAGAACCGCCAAGAAAAACACAGTAAGCAGAAAGTGAACGGCGATCAGAAGGATCACTAGCCCACGTAGCATCCGCATAGGCCTGAAGCTGTAAGGAACTGGAGCTAGGAAAGAACAGACGGTGAGAGATCGTGCCCCGAAGATATCGGAGAACACGAAGGAGATGACTATAGTGAACCGATGTGGGAGCAGAGACAAACTGACTCAGAATATGAACCGGATAAGAGATGTCCGGACGAGTGACAGCGAGATAAACAAGACTGCCAACAAGATGACGATAACGCGTCGGGTCAGGGAGAGGATCACCATCAGTAGCACGGAGGTGAACATTGAGCTCCATAGGAGTCTCAACAATGCGCTCGTCAGTAAGAGCAGCACGAGCAAGAAGATCCTGGATATACTTTTCCTGGGATATAAAAAAGCCATCAGAGGTAGAAGAGACTTCAATCCCAAGAAAGTAGCGAAGAGGTCCAAGATCAGACATAAGAAACTGCTCACTAAGACAGGCCTTTACAAAGGCAATATACTCAGGGTCATCCCCAGTGATGACCATATCATCAACATAGAGAAGAAGAAGAGTCCGGCCACGAGGAGAAAGGTGAATAAACAATGCTGGATCATGAGCGCTTGCTGAAAAACCAGCAGTAGTAACCACAGAGGCAAAACGCTCAAACCAGGCGCGAGGGGCTTGCTTAAGGCCATAGAGAGAGCGACGAAGACGACACACCATGCCATCAGGAACAGAATACCCAGGTGGTGGCTGCATGTACCCAGGCGGAATCCGGCGAGGACGGCGCCTGGGATCCGGCGGGGACGCGAGTGCGGCGGAGATCGGCAACAGAGGGCGCGAGTGCGGCACGGGGATCACGCGGTCCTGGCGATCCAGCGGTGAGCCGGCCTGGCGGTGACCTGCAGGGCGGGACGAGGAACAACTCGATCGGGCGAGAGAGGAGCAGGCACGGAGGACAGGCGGCTGTGACGGGCGGAAGACCACGGGCACCGGTCGGAAGCCCGCAGAAGCCCACGAGCAGACGGGAGACAGGCGGACCACGAGCACCCGGCGCGTGTAGAGCGACGAGCAGGCGGGAGAGCGCTTCAGGCCGGGGCAGCGGATTGGAGCAGCGGCGGCCGTCACGACGGGATCGAGCACGAGTTGCGGCGTGCGAAAAGAAACCCTAGGGCTCTAATACCATGTTAGGAATAAGCAACATGTATTCCCATAAGGCCATAGGCCGATATATATACATGTACAGGTGTGGAACATATGCAGAAAACCCCTTATACAACGGGATAAATACAAAGGGCTACATGACCTATATTATAACTCTAACATATATATATATATATGTTCATATGTACAGTTCTAGTTAGTTTTGAGAATATTACTTTTGATTTGCCCATGATGCGAATTAAATCCAGAAAATTTGCTTTTGTTTTGGTTCAGACTGAATGCTCCCTCTTGATTGTAGTCGAAGATCCGCATCGGTAGTAATAAGTGCGAGAAACACAGAAGATCTGTTGGTTCAGAATTAACATTTCCAGAGTAGTTTCAGACTTGTCTCAGAGTTTCAGATTTGGAACAGTGTGCATGTATGGTTTGTCACTTGATTTGGAGCAGAGTTTCAGAGTTTGTTGCTATGCAATAAAGAAAGAAATATAGTGTTTGTTCAGCTTGTACAAATTTCATGCTGATGTGTCGTAAAGAAAGAAATATTGTGTGTGTTCATGGTACAGATTACATTTGCTTTAACAGTATGGTATTGATACGGATTTGTTGTCCTTTTTTAAGTTTATATATAGAGTAAGTGTTTGTAACAATATTGTGTGGTTTTTATAGAATGAGATGAGACAAGAGGTAGCTAACTTGATATTACATGCATGGTTTATTTCATTTTGTTTGAATGGATGGGTGCTCTCTCTGCATACTTGTTAGGAGAGAATCCATGCATGCATGCATGCATGTTTCAAAAGTCGGTCACACCACCTGGCTGGTCGGTCCATTATATATATTGCCAGAAATGTCACCCAGGATTTGTTACTAGTTAGTTGATGCACCATTCCTGAGAGAGACAAGAAGATCAAGTACTAGTGCTACATCTATCTAGCCTAGCCTAGCCTAGCCTAGGAGGGGAAGGAAAGGATCAGCCAGAGGCAAAGGCTCTTTTATTTATTTTTTGAAGGCGGAAAAGGCTCTAGATGAGGGAGAAACTAGTGGTACTGCAAGAAGAGGAGAGTTAAAAGAGGGGCAAGCAATGCAATGCTATGCTACAACCAATATTAATTCCAGTAGGTGGACTGGAAGCAGTGTTGCATGCTAGAGTGGTGCAAAATCTGCTGCAAGAGGTGGAGGGAGTGTTGGTGGAACAGTAATGGGAAGGGGTGCAAAATCTGCTGTAAGTTTCATCATTGGAGTTGGAAAAGGCGACAATTTCCGCAGCTAGATGCAAATCATGGGAAAGAATGTTCTTCTACTTTCCTGCTATAGAATGTTCTTCTGCTGCCTGGCCACTCAAGTTTCTTTCTTTCTTTCTTGTCAAGAGAATACTACTACAAGGGAAGGGAAAGCCAGCCCAATATTCACAAGCATTTCTTCTTTTTTTCACGGTATAAATATCAAGCCTGGCAGGTAGCCCAACCCGGCCAATGTCGTCAAGAAAATGTAGATTTTTTTGCTTATAAAGTATGCTACTTGGATGTAACATTAGACAGAATTAACTAGAGAAATTTATCATATCTATAACTTGTTGCATATCTCAGAAGCAAAAGATTTTGTAACATTTCACCTCAACATTAAACCCTGAAACAACTACCATCATCCAGATCAAACACACCAAGAAACAAGCCAAAAATATGCATGGCATCACAAACCACACAGGACAGGATTCATTCATTCATTCAAAATAACGACGACCATACTACCATAGCATTCCACCAACCAATTCCAATTCCAATTCCGAATCACAGCGGCTTTTTTGTTCGATTCAACGACGAACTAACAGCTCAACGGTTTCTCCCTTTTCCCTTTCCTTCTCTTCCATCAGGATCAGGCTAGGTAAGGTAGGTAGGGAACACGTACGACAACATAAGATATATAAGTAGAGAGCCTAACACAGCAGGCAGCATAACGATAATAATCTCATCAGGCAGACAGATCAAAATAATAGTAACTGGAGCCAGCCAGCCAGCCAACATCTTCCTCTCCTCTTCACTTGGCCTCGTGCTTGGCCTTGGAGTGCGAAGCTAGAGCACCCTCGCTGTTGAATGTCCTGCGCAAAATCAATCAAGAGAGATTCACCAAGTTAGCAACACTGGAATCCACAGTCATCTGTCAAAACAGAAATATATAGCACAGGAGAAGAACTTACTTGCTGCACGACTTGCACGCGACCGACCCTCCAGACTTGGGCGACTTGTCGCTGGTTGCTGGGGTCTTGCCTGCCTTCTTGGCCGGGTGAGGAGTCGCCACATGGACAGCTCCTGTTGGAATATTAGGCAAGTTCATGATTAATTTCAGTAAATAATTCATGACTAGAAGAGATACTAGCATGCAATAATCTAGCAAACTAGAAGAACAACAAGACATGCATAACAGCAGCAAACACGTAACAATAGCTGTAGAAACAGACATGAACAGAGGATGTTGGACGTACTGATCGTTAGCTATTATGGGTGCGACAGTGTTGATGACGATGTTGGTGACGATCTGCTGCTGATGGCGATGAATACGACGATGAGTAGCACCGCCCGACTTGGACGGAAGACGACCCGTGATGACGAATTTGAGCAGTCGCGCACAGCGCTTCCCAAAAACCTAATTCGTCCTCTCCCGGTGCAGGATCGCAAAGACGAACGGTTCCGGAGACCTGCTCTCCCACGCGCCGATGCACGCCGGCGTTTGGGATGGAGTAGACTACGATGGCGGCGCAAGTTGTGAGATGAGGCAAAACCCTAGGTGTTTTTCGGTGTGTCTCTGGCCGCAGCCGGTAGCTGTATATATATATATTAGGACCAGAGGCGGTATTGTGTCGCGGCCACAATCCCAAACCGACTCGGTTTCTAATTCGTATATTTAGAAATCAAAAACTTGTCTGCCAAGACATAAAAATAAAACGGCAAAAGGAAGCTGCGCTCCTACAAGGAGACGGACCGGATTTCGGCGGACCATTCACGCGCATGTCGCATGTACGCGCCGCCTCGCCACGGCCCGGCAAGGCGAGGCGAGGCGAGGCGAGCGAGTGCGCGCGTGTGGTTTTCCCTTTCTCTTCTCACACACCACTTAGAGTGGTGGAGAGAACCCACTATATAAAGAGGTCCAACTCTTCTTCAACTTCCGGGGTGGGACTAAACTTAGCACCACCACTTGCCATTTTACACATGGGCTTTGAGATTTCAGAAATTGCTATGGGCCTAGCCCATTAATTCTAACAATCCCCCACCAGATCTCAAATACCCATTTAGAGATTTGCCTTCTCTCACCACTTGTTTAATATACCAGTGTTTCAGCAGAGACTGTTAAGTTGAACTTCTGCCTAGAACTTTAAGCTACATCCATTCACAACTTGACAATGGACTATGCCTTGAATTGCTAGTTTTGTGTGAACAGGTTTCACTCAAAGTCTTAACCAGTACCTGACTGCCAGTAGGCTACCCCGCGGTTTGGAGCTTATACGTCATACTCCCTGGTCTCTTCGTGAGCTTACTAGAGATCACCCAAATCTCATAGACTGCGACGTTTACAGTCAGAACTCATATAGGTGTGTTCTTTCAAGACTGCTCTGTAGGAC
>NC_057796.1:498200985-498216442 GCF_018294505.1 Triticum aestivum
AGACGATCATAAGTTATTACTCTCCTCAGTTAACCAATAGCTTGTTCTTCCCAGATCCTAATTCACGGGATCTCCGATCACAAAGGTTGGGTTACTACTATGGTGTAACATCTATGGGTCTCATACCCATCTCCCTCGATGCAATATCTATCACATTTCGTGATAGTCCCTTTGTAAAGGGATCTGCCAGGTTTTTGTCTGTTTGTATATACGTAACAGTTATTACTCCGGAGTTTCTCAACTTCCTGACAGACTTCAAACGTCTCTTCACGTGTCTTGATGACTTTGCATTATCTTTAGAATTGTTCACTTTAGCGATAACCGTTTGGTTATCACAATTCATAAGAATAGCCGGTACAGGTTTTTCAACAACTGGCAAGTCCATCAAGAGCTCACGCAGCCATTCTGCCTCAACAGTAGCTGTGTCCAAAGCAGTTAATTTTGCTTCCATAGTTGACCTTGTCAATATGGTTTGCTTGCAAGACCTCCATGACACCGCGCCACCACCATGAGTAAATACATACCCACTTGTTGCGTAAAGTACATCAACATCGGAGATCCAATTTGAATCACTATATCCTTCTAGCACAGCAGGATGCCCTGAATAAGTAATTCCGTAACTCATAGTACCTCTCAGATAGCGCAAGACCCTTTCTAGTGCATGCCAATGATCATCACCCGGGTTGGACATGAACCTACTCAGTTTGCTCACAGCAAAAGAGATATCTGGTCTTGTAGCGCTAGCTAGGTACATGAGTGAACCGACAATTTGAGAGTATCTTAATTGATCTCTCGTTTCTTTCTTGTTCTTTCTGAGTGTCACGCTGGGATCATAAGGTGTTGGAGAGGGCTTGCTATCCATAAAACCGAATCGGTTCAAGACCTTCTCAACATAGTGAGATTGCGTTAATGTAATCCCACTCTCATCCTTAATAAGTTTGATGTTTAGAATTACATCGGCTTCTCCCAGATCTTTCATGTCAAAACTTTTTGATAGAAAAGACTTGACCTCATTAATTGCATTAATGTTTGTACCAAAGATCAGTATGTCGTCCACATACAAACATAATATGACACTATTGCCCCCACCATGGCGATAGTAAACACACCTATCAGCCTCGTTAATGACAAATTCTGCAGAAGTCAGAGTTCTTTCAAACTTCTCATGCCATTGCTTAGGTGCCTGTTTCAGACCATACAAAGATTTTAACAACTTGCACACCTTTCTCTCTTCACCCTTTACCACAAACCCGTCAGGCTGATCCATATAGATCTCCTCTTCCAACTCTCCATTGAGAAAAGCTGTCTTTACATCCATTTGATGAATGATAGGACCATAAGAGGCAGCCAAGGAAAGTAACACTCGAATGGTGGTCATTCTAGCAACGGGTGAATAGGTGTCAAAGTAATCTTCGCCTTCTTTCTGAGTGTAGCCCTTGGCCACTAGCCGCGCCTTGTACTTATCAATAGTACCATCAGGCTTTAGTTTCTTTTTGAACACCCACTTACAGCCCACGGGTTTACAACCATATGGTCTATCAGTTAGTTCCCAAGTTCCATTAGAAAGAATTGAGTCCATCTCATTATGAACAGCTTCTTTCCAATCATCTACATCCGGAGATGCATATGCTTCTGCAATCGTCTTGGGTGTGTCGTCCACAAGGTATACAATGAAATCATCACCAAAGGATTTTGCAATCCTTTGTCTCTTGTTCCTTCTAGGAACTTCATTGTTATCCTTCTCAAGGACTTCCTCATGTGATTGTTCGAAATATTCATCAGTTGTACTAGATTTAGGAATTATCTCAGAAGAAAATCTAGCAATGCTATGCATATCTTTCATAGGAAATATGTTCTCAAAAAATGTTGCATCACGAGATTCCATTATAGTATCAACATGCATATCAGGTACTTCAGATTTTACCACTAAAAACCTATAAGCAATGCTCCGTTGAGCATACCCTAGAAAGACACAATCCACTGTCTTTGGTCCAAGTTTGTGTTTCTTAGGAATAGGAATATTGACCTTTGCCAAACATCCCCAAGTGCGCAAATAAGAAAGTGATGGTTTTCTCCCAACCCACTCCTCATAAGGGGTTTTCTCCTTATTATTGTTGGAAACTCTATTCAGGACATGACATGAAGTCAATAGAGCCTCCCCCCACCATGCCTTAGATAAACCAGCAGTGTCTAATATGGCATTCACCAAGTCAGTCAATGTGCGGTTTTTCCTCTCGGCCACTCCATTTGATTGAGGTGAATAGGGAGGCGTCCTCTCATGAATAATACCATGTTCCTCACAAAATTCATCAAAAACTTTGGAAAATACTCTCCACCACGATCGGACCTAAGACGCTTGATCTTTCTCTCTAGTTGATTTTCAACTTCAGCTTTATAGATTTTAAAGTAGTCTAATGCTTCATCTTTAGTTTGCAACAAATAAACATAGCAAAATCTAGTCGCGTCATCAATCAAAGTCATGAAATATCTCTTTCCACCTTTTGTCAACACACCATTCATCTCACAAAGATCAGAATGGATGAGTTCTAGAGGTGCCAAGTTTCTCTCCTCGGCAGCCTTATGAGGCTTTCGAGGTTGCTTAGATTGCACACAACTATGGCACTTAGAACCTTTGGCAACTGTGAAGTTCGGAATTAAACTCATGCTGGATAGCCGAGACATTAAACCAAAATTAATATGACATAAACGAGAGTGCCAAATACTTGCATCATCATTAACACTAGCACAAATTTGGTTTATTGACTTATTGCAAAAATCTGAAAGAGAAAAGCGGAACAAGCCTCCGCACTCATAGCCTTTTCCTATAAATTGTCCAAATCTTGACACGATTACTTTATTGGACTCTAAAACTACCTTAAATCCATCTCGACATAGAAGGGAGCCGCTAACTAGATTCTTGTTCATAGTAGGGACATGCTGCACGTTCCTTAGTTGCACGATCTTTCCCGAAGTAAACTTCAGATCCACCGTGCCAATGCCACGAACAGAAGCATGTGACCCATTCCCCATTAGGACGGAAGAATCCCTTGCGACCTGATAAGAAGTAAACAGGGAGATGTCAGCACACACATGAACGTTAGCACCCGAATCAATCCACCACGAAGATGATTGAAATACTGAAAGCACAATAGGTAAATTACCATACCCATCAGTATTGCTAGCGGTCACCATGTTGACAGTCTTGGAGCTTGTTTTCCCTCTGCGGTCTGCACGTTCAGGGCATTCCTTGAAAAAGTGTCCAGGCTTCCCACAGGCGTAGCACTCTAGTTCAGCCTTGTTGAACTTCTTCTTGAAGGTAATAGTCTTGGTAGGCTTGTTGAAAACAGGTTTGTTCTTCCCTTTGTTCTTGTTCTGTGGGTACCTCTGCACCATGTTAGCAGTAGGCTGAACCTCACCTCCTTTTTCAGTAGTATCTTTAGCCCGAGCTTTTTCTTCAACATCAAGAGATGCAATCATATTTTCAACTGATATCTCCTGTCTCTTATGCTTCAGAGTTGTGGCGAAATTCCTCCATGAAGGAGGCAACTTTGCAATCATGCACCCAGCCACGAATTTGTCGGATAGAACATATTTAAGGAGTTCAAGTTCCTTCACAATGCACTGTATCTCATGAGCTTGTTCAACCACAGAACGGTTATTCACCATCTTGTAGTCATGAAAACTCTCCATGATGTACAGTTCACTGCCTGCATCTGTTGCACCGAATTTTGCATTCAGTGCATCCCACAGAATCTTTCCGTCATTTATGTGCATGTACACATCACACAGACGGTCAGCAAGAACACTCAGAATGCATCCCACAAACATAGTATTGGCTTCCTGGAATTTTCTCCGATCTTTGTCGGTCATTCCCTCTGGAGCACCAACACTAGCGTGGAAAACTTTCAGAGCAGTAAGCCAGAGCGTGGTCTTCACCTGCCACCTCTTAAAGTGCACACCGGTAAACTTATCCGGCCTCAGTGCATCAGCGAATCCAGCCATAGTTAACTCAGGAAATTGCCTATAATTAGGTTTTTGGATTGTTGGAATATTAGGCAAGTTCATGATTAATTCCAGTAAATAATTCATGACTAGAAGAGATACTAGCATGCAATAATCTAGCAAACTAGAAGAACAGCAAGACATGCATAACAGCAGCAAACACGTAACAATAGCTGTAGAAACAGACATGAACAGAGGATGTTGGACGTACTGATCGTTAGCTATTATGGGTGCGACAGTGTTGATGACGATGTTGGCGACGATCTGCTGCTGATGGCGATGAATACGACGATGAGTAGCACCGCCCGACTTGGACGGAAGACGACCCGTGATGACGAATTTGAGCAGCCGCGCACAGCGCTTCCCAAAAACCTAATTCGTCCTCTCCCGGTGCAGGATCGCAAAGACGAACGGTTCCGGAGACCTGCTCTCCCACGCGCCGATGCACGCCGGCGTTGGGGATGGAGTAGACTACGATGGCGGCGCAAGTTGTGAGATGAGGCAAAACCCTAGGTGTTTTTCGGTGTGTCTCTGGCCACAGCCGGTAGCTGTATATATATATTAGGACCAGAGGCGGTATTGTGTCGCGACCACAATCCCAAACCGACTCGGTTTCTAATTCGTATACTTAGAAATCAAAAACTTGTCTGCCAAGACATAAAAATAAAACGGCAAAAGGAAGCTGCGCTCCTGCAAGGAGACGGACCGGATTTCGGCGGACCATTCACGCGCATGTCGCATGTACGCCTCGCCTCGCCTCGCCACGGCCCGGCCAGGCAAGGCGAGCGAGCGCGCGTGTGGTTTTCCCTTTCTCTTCTCACACACCACTTAGAGTGGTGGAGAGAACCCACTATATAAAAAGGTCCAACTCTTCTTCAACTTCCGGGGTGGGACTAAACTTAGCACCACCACTTGCCATTTTACACATGGGCTTTGAGATTTCAGAAATTGCTATGGGCCTAGCCCATTAATTCTAACAATCCCCCACCAGATCTCAAATACCCATTTAGAGATTTGCCTTCTCTCACCACTTGTTTAATATACCAGTGTTTCAGCAGAGACTGTTAAGTTGAACTTCTGCCTAGAACTTTAAGCTACATCCATTCACAACTTGACAATGACACTATCGGGACTCGGGGCAAGCCATAATACAAAAATAGCATCAGTTCTATGTGACACAAAATAAAATGATTTATTTCTCCTATAAGTGGCGTGCCCTTCCATCTTTCTCGCGTTTGATTTGCCTTGTCTCTCTTCTTGTACCTTACGTATCTAGGGCTGTGGATTGTTGCTAGTCGTATTTTTGATGCCTTCTTCTTGTAGATTTAGATTTAGTGGCTGCTTCTGCTTTGTGCTTTGACTAGTTCCCCATGGATGTCCGTCTGCTTGCGTCATTTATAGGAGATTCCCCTGTAAGGTTTTAGGTGTTCTCGTTTTGTTATGCTCTTGCTCTTTTTTCTAGCTTTGCTGACATGTTGGTCATCTGATTGTGGGTTAGGGTTTCTGATTTCCGCTGTTTAAGATTTTGTATTTGATTCGTCTGGCTCGCGCTGTGTATCTCTACTTCTACCATTTCTAGTGTCAGGGTTTGTGATTTTGTTGTACATGTGCACGTATGGTTTGTTGGTTGCTTGTTGGTGGTATTTCTAGGTTTGGGATTCATCTGGCTGTTCCTTTGCCTGTGCATGTGAGTTCTACCATCCCACTACTAGTATGATGTACTTGAAATGCATCTGTTCATGTTAATTGTCATGTCATTCAACTTCAGTGGAATTTAACTCTGATTTACACTGTGATATAGGACAGGATTCTTATGTAATATTGCTTAAAATTGCACTGTAATTTACCAACCCTAGATTTGCATTGTAATATACTCCAGATTTTCATTGTGTTTTATATGCTTATTAATAACTGTAATTGTTGCATCGTTACACTGTGCTATATCACAGTTTTACACTGTAATTCGCATGGTTCAGGACTGTAATTGTTGTAGGCTTTTAGTATTTTTCAGATAGACTACTTTCTATGCTTCATCACTGTAATATACCCCATATTTTCACTGTAATTTATATGCTTCAGAACTGTAATTGTTGTAGGTATTTGTCATATAGATTACAGTGGATTTACACCTGAATTGTGGTAGGGCTTACACTGTAGTTTACCACAGTTTTACACTGTATTTTGTATGGTTCAACACTGTAATTGTTGTAAGTATTTGTCAAATAGATTACAATGGATTTTACCTTTGAATTGAGGGCTTACACTGTGATTTACCACAGAATTACACTATAATTTGAATGCTTCAGCACTATAATTGTTGTAGGGCATACAGAGTATTTGTTAGATAGGTCAGTGGGTTTACCTCTGATATTACATTATAGTTGGCATGCTTTTAGGACTGTAATTCATCTAGTTTCTTGCTTTTTATTTTCTTCTTCTCGTATGCTAGTGTGTCTCTGTTGCAGTAGTATTGAGTGAGGTCCGGTTTTAGGTTGACGATGGTTTTGGTAGATAGCGTTGCATTAGCTGTTCATGTGTACTCTTTACTGAAGTGTATGGAGCTTCGTTCTATTATTTCACTTCTATTCTTTTTTCCTCCTTCGTGTATTCTATTTATAGGTTTAGTTAATGGGTAGGCTACGAAAAGTCTCCCATCAGGACGTTCCGTTAGTATCATCTCTTGAGAGTACAGATTCTGTGGGTGAGAACCTTTTGTGCCTAACGACTTTGCGAACGATGGTTCTTATCCTATGTCTACGGTAGTTATTTCTTATCCTATACGCACGAGTAGAAATTGAAATATTCCTGGTCTTCTTCCTTTGTTTTTAACTTTATGTATTTTTGTTGTCAATAGTTGGGGTATTCCCAGTGTATCCTCGGAACTAACACTGTAAATTATAGTGGAGTGGCTCTGAAGTTTCATTGTAATTTAGTGGATTTTAACAACATAACTTCATCACTGCAAATCCCTTCATAATTTCATTCTAATTCCCTGTGTATTTTATCTATATTTTTCGAGGGTATTACACTGTAAGCACTTTCACTGTAATTCTTGGGTATTACAGTTTAATCCATGGGTACCTGCTGTGTAATTCCTTTGTATATATACTGTATTTTGTAGAGGTTTTACGATGTAATTCTTGGTCACTTGCACTGTAATTACAAGCATTGGGTTCTTGCAGTGTAATTATTGGTATTTTACACTGTAATTTGTAATTTTGTAAGGGTTTAACACTGTAATTCCTGGTCACTTACACTGTAATTTAGTGCAATTTATAGTGTGCAATTCCTTGTGTGCTTGAAATGTAATTACTGTGTATGTACTATGTAATTTATAGGAGGTTTTACACTGTAAATCTTGGTCACTTTCAGTGTGATCTCTAGGGGTTTTCACTATAATTCTAGAGCAGTTTCACTGTAATTCTTAGGTGTTTACAGTGTAAGTGACCAAGTTTTGTAAGTGTAAATCCCTGGGTATTTGCAGTGTCATTTCATGTGTAGGGAACTTACACTGTAATTCTTGGTCTCTTACACTATAATTCTTGGTAATTTACTGTGAAAGTTAACCAGTTTTTGCAAACACTGGGTACTTGTAGTGTCATTTCCTTAGAGTGTGAAGGCTCTGATTATTTTCTGTGTACTATTTGCAACCTTGTTTTTGTATGAAACTTTAGACCTGAATTTTTGTCAATTTCTGAATGTTTCTGGTTTATAGTGTGATTTCCATGCTTTTTTGCCGCTCTAATTCTTGATTCTAGACTTCAAAGTTTCTGTAATTTGAAAGTTTCACAACTGCAAGGGTTCACACATTCCAGATTTCTTGTTGTTTCTTATTTTTGTGTCTAGTTTTCGGATGCATTTCGATTTCCCATGAAAGAGTTGATGAGGGTGAAGGGGTTGAAGAAATTTTTTGAGGGGGTGAAGGGGTTGAAGATCTGGTGTAGGAGTAGAAGTGTTCCTGAACTGGGATCATCTTTTGTGTGATTTTCCTGGGATCTACCCCAATGTTTGGCTGTCGTTCTTTTTGCTCCTACACCCCACCCCAATCTGATTTGCCCCTGTTGTTTCTTCTTCTTCCCACCCTTCTTCCATGGCCGTCGCTATAAAGAAAGTTGTTTCTTTTACAGGAAGGATATCCCACCATGGCCCAAGTCAGACTAGTTTCCAGCCTTGCTGATGTTGACGCTGCGCTTCAAGGTCTACAGATCACTCAGATGAATCAAGCTGGTCAGGTTCAATTTCAGTTGCATGAGGAAGCCCCCCTCGAAGAAGCAGCAAAGATCGGTGAGAGGACCCGTCCAGGAAGGCATGGATTCATACTTGTGAATCCAGAGTTGTTGGAGTGCAAGACTAAGACCAAGGGGGTATTAGAGAGGTCCTTCAAAAACATGCTTGCCGCAACCCTGCAGCGGACTGATAAAGAGATGCTGGAAGTTGACGCAAGCATCTCAGTATTGAAGGTCCTTGTGCTCAAGAATGATGATGAGATGGATCAGCTGGGACCTCACGGACCTCCACTTAACGAAAGAAACCGGGGAGTACAGCAAGTCATCTATCCACATCCTCCCGTACGTTCTCTTTCTTTTGGGATAAACATCACTTTAAACCAGTTTTGTTGACTACATCTTATGAAATTCGCTTGCCTACATGTTTGCTCGTTCCCATGTTATAAGCCATCACATCTGCATCTGCTATGTTTGCTTAGTATTACGTTTTTCTCATTATCAGTTCCCAGAAGATCCTAGCTTTGAGCATGGAACAACCCCACAGAGAGTCCCATATCAAGCTGCTTATGGTACACAACAAGAGAGGGATGAGGCAGCTGCTCGTGACAGGTGTGCCCAGAGGGCCCTCTGGCATGCCAAACTCTGTATTTTGGAGATGAGGCAGTCCATCTTGAAGGACAAGAGGTCTGAGATGATGTCAAAGATGACGGCGGTATTCAATAGGATTATGGAGGAACCATCTCACTTAGGGGTTGGTTACGCGGACAATGAATTTCCTCCACTGGCGTAGGTAAGTCATCTTTGGTACAAGTTTTAGATATGTTTATAGATTAAATTCTACTCCAGACGCTGATTGCTTGTGTTTAAACACTCCTTCCTAAGTTCCACGAGTTATTGCTTGTGTTTAGTGTTGTAAGCTAATTTGTTGTACAATATACACATCCATGCTGCATACCTTGCTTGTACTGATGATATATCTTTTGTAGGAACTTACTCTTTGAAGCAACATCGCTTGCCATTTGACCTTTTGTTGGAGTTGTGCTACCCTAAGTCCAAGATTTGTCGAACAACCCCATGTCAACAATGCAAGCTTAATTACCTATTTATTTATCTACTCCTTTTGGTTGTAATGCTTAAAATGTTACTCTCTAGTATTATTACAAACCGAGCATGTAATGGACTATGGTGTTGCACTGCCGAGTAGGCTGACCTGACCTGTAGGTTGCAGCTGAGACTTTAAATTCCTGGTACTGTATGCGACCTTGTGAATTGTGACTTGATAACCGGCAATGTTGGATTTAACTGTTAGGTTATTTTTGTGATATCTTCAATTTGAGATGTGCTTTTTTATTCTGTTTTTAATGCATAGACATGCTTTAGTAGTTGTTAATGATCTCAAGTTTCTATGCTTTATAAACTATGCAAGCAAACATGACATTTCAGACAACTTTCTCAAGTTTGCAGTTCCTTTCTCATCTCCTTGAGGGATTCAGTTTCAATAGTTGCAATTTGAAAATGATTTCTTCGAGATCAAATACTCTTCTGACAGCTTCTCCACGTCACATGGTTGGTTTTTTTTTCACGAGACCGGCCGATAAGGATGGCAATGGATCGGGTTCGGCCTGGGTTGAACAATATCAAATCCATATCCAAATCCATGAAGACATTATGTGCCCGTCCATGAAAAAATCAATGGGCGAAAAACAATGTCCATGTCCAAACCCGATGGTATCCATCGGGTATGGATATCCATCGGGTACTCTCAACACGTATACAAATATAAAACATTGCACAAGTGCACACGATTCACATAAGATCTCAAATTTTCACAAAACAACATAGCTCAAGTGCACAACATCAAATCATGTTTTAGATTCTAACAAGATGACATAAAAAAGTGCACATCATCAAATAATCTCTCAAATTCTCACATCACCAAATAATCTCTCAGATTCACAAGTGCATATCATAGCAATAGCACAACATATTTTTTAGATAATAGGCTAGTGCCCGACCTTTGATTGAGGCTCTCAGATTCAAGATTCAAGTATAGACCAATAACAGTTGCAACTAAATTAAAGAAAAGAGGTATCAGCACCTTGAAACAACATCCACAAAACATCAAGGGAGACGCAAGGTTCAGAAACTAGCCGGTTCACTGAGCCAGCAAGAAACTTATTACATCGCACCTCATGCGAGACAAGGTGACACAACGCCCAGAGACTAAAGACCAGAGCACCACGCAGACTGGAGCAATAACGCTACATCATTTCTCAGTCTTAGTTTCTCACAAAATGGCATCACACAACATCAAGTAACCACAGGTACAACCATGCATCATCTTCCATCCTTCACCTCAGTGTTCTAGGAATAATCTTTCATTCTTCACCTCAATGTTCTAGGCATCATCTTCTAGGCTTCGGTTATGATGGAATCAGACTCGCCCTTGAAGTGAACATAACAAAAGAACAGCTATTAAAATCATGGAAATAAACAGAACAAACATTGCAAGTTTGCAACATTTAGAAGTGGAATTTCATGAGTGGAATATGTTACCATAGTTTCTTCTTCATCATCAAGAACACTTTGAAATTCCGCAAATAGAGTGGAGTTGCTATCCCCTAATGCCAATATTTAGATGTTGGGCTACCAGCTGAGTTAACATTTCCAGGGCTAACCACAACAGGGCCTTGTGCTCCATCATGAGAAGCTACTGATTTATACAAGCAAAAAAACACCGTCTTCAGTTTCAATTAAAGTTAGACAAGGTACATAATATCGATACTGTACAGTTTCAGTCAAAAAGATAAACTGTACAGATTTGAAAATATTGTGATCTGTAAGTTGTAGTGAATGGTAACTAGCAACCTACATTATTTTTTCTATCTTTATTCTTTTAGCGAATAAGGTAGACCTGCCAAAATTACATGTCAGATTGAAATTCACTTATGTGGCAATACCTAATTACTAATTAACTTGCATATATACAAACCACGGATCATCCCATGTAACAAAAACGAAGTGTGACTCAATTAGTAACCTGTGAAAATTAATACTGATATTCAAGAGTACTTTGCAGAAATTGGTACTGTAAAGTGAAGTACAAGAGTACTCTGCTCCAATTGCTACTGTAAACTGAAGTACAAGAGTATTTTGCACAAATTCACGAACAGCACACCCACGTACAGGAATGCTAGACATACAAGAGAGGGATTGATGGAACAAAAGATTACCCTAAGCGTCGGCTGTTTGGTGTGGCCGTAAGCTCCTCAGCACGGTCAGGCTCCTCGTCGTGGTCTGCGCGCGGCTGCCTCCCAGCACAGCCGTGTCGTCATGCTCCTGGTCCTGCGCGCAGCAATGCTCTTGTACGTCGCGCCGCTCCGCATCGCAGCTCAGAGCCTTGCGCCAGCCCGCCACCGTCACCGGCCCGCCGTCGTTCCCGTGCGTGCGTGGAGAAGCGGAGATGGAGGGGTCGAGGGGATATGGAGTTGGGGCGGTGGGCTGCCACTGTCCAGTTGTGGCGTTGGCTTGTGAAGTGCTGTAAGATCTGGCGGCGCCGGCGGCTGTACCGGGCTGCGGGAGGAGCAAGCCGAGGAGACGGAGTCACTGCTTAATGCCGAGTCGTTAAAGAGGAGATACAAGAATGAGTCTATTAAAAAAACAGAATCTGAAGCGGCAGTGGAGTAAGTTACGGTTGGGAGGGATTGCAAAATTTATTTATCATTTTTTATAAATAAAGAAAATAAAAAAATTGGAAGTTGGGATGGAATTTTGCCCCACATGTCATACTAACGGGTCGGATTCGGGTATATCCATGGATACATAACTATGTTCATGCCCTATCCATTAATAATCGGGTCGGGTTCGGGTGCTATCCATGGACGTAAAAACGTACCCAAACCCTACCCATTCGGGTCGGGTATCCGCGGGTTTCCATGTCCATGGATAAAATTGTCATCCTTACCGGCCGACAATGCATGTTTGTTTGTCATTACATGAAGAGATAGATGCTTCAGCTTTAATAAATGTGCTTCATCTTTCATACTAGTCTGCAACTCTTGTCTCCCAACCCTGGTGGCAAGTGTCAAAATACTGTTCTGCTGGATCCAATGCTCTGCAGATATTTGTGTGTCTGAGTGGACAAGGTACCTAATTGATAATTCCTTGTCCAGGAGATAAGGCGATTTCTCTGAGTAGCAGTGAGGGTTTATAGAGAGGAGCTGGGTGCTTTTTTGACCTTACTACAAGGAGATCGGGGAGGGCAGGGGAGGATTTTACGGGCAAGCCGATCTCCGATCCATAGCACCGCCGAGGAAAGTACCAACTGTCATGCTATGAACTAGGGAGGGTTCACTTCAGAGATGCAAAAGATTTCAACCCAAATTCAGAAGGGGCGATTTCTAGGGTTTATATATATTGCAAGAGGAGGAAGCTAGAGGCAGACCCCCTCCAGTGGCGGCTAGGGTATTACAATTCGATGCCCTCAAGGAAGGAGGATCCCCGGCTTTATTTATAGCCATTACATTACAGTCAAAAAAATGGAGGCGCAGAAGAAGAGATGAAAACTACGTATATAGGTTTAAAAGTAAACAGCAAGTGGCGCCACGGTGAATGCGTTGGATGAAGATCGAGCGTCGTCTACATCATATTTCTCCTTTAAAGGAGTAGCGCATCGCAGGCTCGGCAGGGGACGTTGGTTCTTGATCTGACGGCCGAGGAGGTGTGCTGTGTGCCACACACTAGACTGAACTTGATCTTGAGAGACAGGTAGGGTTCAGATAGGAGCTGCATGACACAGGGGGCATCTAGACTAGTCCATATAGGAATTTGAGATGAGAAAGGAAGTGGAAACTTGAGAAAGTTGTCTAAAATGTGATGTTTGCTTGCACAGTTTATAATTAATATTCTTTTCTTTTCTTTGAGAAAGGAAAAAACTAACAAGGAGTATATCTTTAGTTATTTGTGAGACCTAAAGTTTATCTTCCTCCATCACAAAAGTAAATCTAACCTTTTTTAGCCATAAAAATATGTGCAGTTGATTGAACCAAAAAACTAATAACAACAATAAGCTGTCTGGTATAACTGCTACCAACACCATCAAAACTTTATCTACTCCTTTTGGTTATAATGCTTAAACTGGTACTCTGTAGTATTACAAACCACTGAGCATGTAATGGACTATCACTAGTAGAAAACAGGACTTTGGTTGGGACCTGGCCAGCCCATTAGTCCCGGTTCTGTCACAAACCGGGACCCATGGGGGCATACGTCCCGTTTCGTGCGCCCAGGGGGCCGGCCGGGCCTCGGGAGGCATTTGTCCCGGTTCGTGTGGACCCATTTGTCCCGGTTCTAGGCACGAACCAGGACCAATGGTCCTCGCTCCTGGCCCACAGCCATTGGTCCCGGTTCGTGCCTAGAACCGGGACAGAAGGGGGGCCTTTAGTCCCGGTTCCAGCCACGAACCGGGACCAATGAGGTGGCTATATATACCCCATTGACGCAGCAGAGCACTCCACAGTGCTCTGTTTTTGCTGGCCAGTGAGGGGAGAGCTTTGTGGTGCTCTAGTTCACCTCCTATGCACATGAGGTGTTCGATGAAATGTCCGAGCCACACTAGTTAAGCTTTCTCCTCTCGAAACTCAACCTCCGAGCTCCATTTTCCCCAAGATTTGTCTAGGTTTAGCGGTCCGTCACGTCCCGTCCCCGTCTTCACCGCCGTCGATCGCCCGCGCCGATCTCGTCGCCGCCACCACCGTGGTGAGCCTCTTGTTCTTATCTTCTTTCTGAAAGAAAAAAAATTCTTACTTTAGATAGATACTTGTCTAATTTTCTTACTTTTATTATTGCTTGTTATTATATAGTGCGATGGTTTTGGTATCCACCCCCGTCGGCCCTCGTCCTGTCTATGATTCAGATGTGGTATATATTATCTTTTATAACTATTTGGTTCATTTATTGTTTATGACAATTATGCCGACCAACGTGACATACATTTTATTTATCTAGGAGGTAGTTGAACCGGAAATTCCAACCGATCCTATTGTCGAGAGGTTAAATTTAGTTGAAGAAGAAAACAATTACTTGAAGGAAAAAATTGAGGAGGAGAAGATGATATTGGAGTTGCATGTTGCGGATGTCGTCGATGATCACAAGATCAAGATGGATGCAATGCGGTTGAAGATTAGAAAGATTAGAAAATATGCCATTCATACCGAGGCTTGGTATCATTATGCCGTTGGATCAATTGTTACCTTGGTTGTGATTATGATCGCATTTGTTGTTGCATTGAAAGGTTTTACATAGTTTCAATGTATGGTTTAACTAGATGCTCTGGAGAGCTATATGTTGTTCAGTGAGAACTATGTATGTACTTTGGTTTTAATGTGATGATGAACTTCTATTAATTTGTTCACTTATCTATCCATGTGAATATGTAATGGTTTTGGACACACATAATTATATATAATGCATGCAGATGAACCGGCAATGGATGTACGGTGACAGACACACCTCCGAGTACATTAAGGGCCTGCATAATTTTCTCGAAGTGGCTAAGGCAAACAAACATAATGGTTTTATTTGTTGTCCATGCCCTATATGTGGGAATACGAAGTCTTACTCTGACCGGAAAATCCTTCACACCCACCTGCTTTATAAGGGTTTCATGCCACACTATAATGTTTGGACCAAGCACAGAGAAATAGGGGTTATGATGGAAGACAGTGAAGAAGAAGAGGACGATGACAACTATGTGCCCCCTGAATACGGTGATGCTGCAACAGGGGAAGCTTCTGGAGATCAAGAGGAACCAGACGATGTGCCCGATGATGATGATCTCCGCCGGGTCATTGTTGATGCAAGGACATGGTGCGAAAGTCAAAAGGAGAAGCTGATGTTCGATCACATGTTAGAGGATCACAAAAATGGGTTGTACCCCAATTGCGAAGATGGCAACACAAAGCTCAGTATCGTACTGGAATTGCTGCAGTGGAAGGCAGAGAATGCTGTGCCTGACAAAGGATTTGAGAAGCTACTGGAAATATTGAAGAAGAAGCTTCCAAAGGATAACGAATTGCCTGACAGTATGTATGTAGCAAAGAAGGTCGTATGCCCTCTAGGATTGGAGGTGTAGAAGATACATGCATGCCCTAATGACTGCATCCTCTACCACGGTGCGTACGAGGATTTGAACGCATGCCCGATATGTGGTGCATTGCGGTATAAGATCA
>NC_057796.1:498216778-498247920 GCF_018294505.1 Triticum aestivum
CCTGCGAAGGTGATGCGGTATGCTCCTATAATACTATGGTTGAAACGTCTGTTCAGAAACGAAGAGCATGCCAAGTTGATGTGATGGCATAGAGAAGACCGTAAGAAAGACAGGAAGTTGAGAGCACCCGCTGATGGGTCGCAGTGGAGAAAAATCGAGAGAAAGTACTGGGCTGAGTATGCAGGTGACCCAAGGAACGTATGGTTTGGTTTAAGCGCGGATGGAATTAATCCTTTCAGGGAGCAGAGCAGCAATCACAGCACCTGGCTCGTGACTCTATGTATGTATAACCTTCCTCCTTGGATGTGCATGAAGCGGAAGTTCATTATGATGCCAGTTCTCATCCAAGGCCCTAAGCAATCCGGCAACGACATTGATGTGTACCTAAGGCCATTAGTTGAAGAACTTTTACAGCTGTGGAATGGAAACGGTGTACATGTGTGGGATGAGCACAAACAGGAGGAATTTAACCTGCACGCGTTGCTGTTTGTAACCATCAATGATTGGCCCGCTCTCAGTAACCTTTCGGGACAGACAAACAAGGGATACCACGCATGCACGCACTGTTTAGCTGACACCGAAAGTATATACCTGGACAAATGCAGGAAGAATGTGTACCTGGGCCATCGTCGATTACTTCCGACCAACCATCAATGTCAAAAGAAAGGCAAGCATTTCAAAGGCGAGCCAGATCACCGGAAGAAGCCCGCCATGCGTACCGGTGATCACGTACTTGCTATGGTCAATGATTTACACGTAATCTTTGGAAAGGGTCCCGGCGGACTATCTGTTTCGAATGACGCTGAGGGATGCGCACCCATGTGGAAGAAGAAATCTATTTTTTGGGACCTACCCTACTGGAAAGACCTAGAGGTCCGCTCTTCAATCGACGTGATGCACGTGACGAAGAACCTTTGCGTGAACCTGCTAGGCTTCTTGGGCGTGTATGGGAAGACAAAAGATACACCGGAGGCACGGGAGGACCTGCAACGTTTGCGCGAAAAAGACGGCATGCCTCCAAAGCAGTATGAAGGTCCTGCCAGCTACGCTCTTACCAAAGAAGAGAAGGAAATATTCTTTGAATGTCTGCTTAGTATGAAGGTCCCGTCTGGCTTCTCATCGAATATAAAGGGAATAATAAATATGCCAGAGAAAAATTTCCGGAACCTAAAGTCTCATGACTGCCACGTGATTATTACGCAACTGCTTCCGGTTGCATTGAGGGGGCTTCTACCGGAAAACGTCCGATTAGCCATTTTGAAGCTATGTGCATTCCTCAATGCAATCTCTCAGAAGGTGATCGATCCAGAAATCATACCAAGGCTAAGGAGTGATGTGACGCAATGTCTTGTCAGTTTCGAGCTAGTGTTCCCACCATCCTTCTTCAATATCATGACGCACGTCCTAGTTCATCTAGTCGACGAGATTGTCATTCTGGGCCCCGTATTTCTACACAATATGTTCCCCTTTGAGAGTTTCATGGGAGTCCTAAAGAAATATGTCTGTAACCGCGCTAGGTTAGAAGGAAGCATCCCCGTGGGCCATCAAACAGAGGATGTCATTGGGTTCTGTGTTGACTTCATTCCTGGCCTTAAGAAGATAGGTCTCCCTAAATCGCGGTATGAGGGAAGACTGACTGGAAAAGGCACGCTTGGAGGGGACTCAATAATATGCAGGGACGGGCATTCTTGGTCTCAAGCACACTACACAGTTCTACAGAACTCTACCTTGGTGACCCCGTATGTCGATGAGCACAAGAACAGTCTGCGCTCCAAACACCCAGAGCAGTGTGACGACTAGATTACATGTGAACACATCAGGACTTTCAGCAGTTGGTTGGAAACACGTCTCAGAGGTGACAACACTGTTTGTGATGAGTCGTACTCGTTGTCTAGGGGACCATCTTCGACTATATTGACTTACAAAGGATACGAGATAAATGGGAATATATTTTACACGACTGCCCAAGATCAAAAGAGCACCAACCAAAACAGCGGTGTCCGCTTTGATGCAGCAACCAAGAGGGGAAAGGACACATATTGTGGTTACATAGTGGACATATGGGAACTTGACTACGCTTAAGGTCCCTTTGTTTAAGTGCAAATGGGTCAATCTGTCAGGAGGCGGGGTACAAGTAGACCCACAGTATGGAATGACAACAGTGGATCTCAACAATCTTGGGTACAGTGACGAACCGTTCGTCCTAGCCAATGATGTGGCGCAGGTTTTGTATGTGAAGGGCATGTCTACCAAACCGAGAAAAAGAAAAGATAAGGAAGAGAATACATCATACGATGAGCCAAAGCGCCACATAGTTCTTTAAGGAAAAAGAGACATCGTGGGAGTGGAGGGCAAGACAGACATGTCTGAAGATTATGAAAAGTTTCATGAAATTCCTCCCTTCAAAGTCAAGGCTGACCCAAGCACCCTCTTAAACAATGAAGATTATCCATGAAAGTGCGTTATATCGACTAGAGGAGGGTGAATAGGCGATTTTTATGAATTCTTCACTGAGGAATTTGCTAGTGAGGAAATTCCTTAGCGAAGAACTACTTGCAGCGGAATAAGTACTCAAAAGTATGCATAGCAGAACACAAGCATAGTCATCATGATGAAATGAAAACAAGCACAGAGTACAGAAAGCGTAAACACAGGATAACACAGGATGAAGACAAACAGACGGAAGAAATTGAACTGAGGAAATTGAGAAAGTCTTCAGTCAAAGTCTTCAAACACATATATGAACAAGCATACAACACAGTAATGAGGAAATCAAAGAGTTGAGGAAATAGAACCAGTTGGCTTGGTGAAGACAATGATTTGGTAGACCAATTCCAACTGCTGTCTCAGTTGTACGTATGGTTGGAGCAGTTAGGTATTTAAACCTGAGGACACACAGTCCTGGACACACAGTCCTCACCGTATTCTCCTTGAACTAAGGTCACACAGACCTCGTCCAATCACTCGTGGTAAGTCTTCAGGTGACTTCCAAACCTTCACAAACTCGGTCACTCGGCGATCCACAATTTCCTCTTGGATGCTCTAGACCATGACGCCTAACCGTCTGGAAGAAGCACAGTCTTCAAAGGTAACGAACGTCGGATCCATGCAGGATCAATCTCTTCAGTGATGCTCAATCACTTTGGGTTTGTAGGTGTTTGGGTTTGGGTTTTCCTCACTTGATGATTTTCGCTCAAAGTCCTCGGAGGATGGGATGCTCTCAATTGACAAGTGTCAGTTTCTCTCGGAGCAGCCAACCAGCTAGTGGTTGTAGGGGGCGGCTATTTATAGCCTAGGGAGCAGCCCGTCATGATAAGACATAAATGCCCTTCAATGATATGACCGTTAGGTGGGTAGATATTTTGGGATAGCTGGCGCATAGCACAGCAATGGTCGGAAATTTGAGTATCAAATTCCTCAGGGCTATCAGGTTCCTCACTGTGTAGGCAATCCGCACTGGCGAATTCCTAACTCCTCAGTCAGAACAAATTCCTCAGAGACCAGAAGAGCTTTGTCTCTGTCACTGAAGAATATGACTGAACTGTATGAGATTTCCAATGGCTTCACTTGAAGGGATTGGTAGGTGTAGGATTTTGAGTTGAGCATCACATGGAATTTTTTCCTTAGTATTTCCTCGACCCCTTTAACAGTACGGTGTTTCCTATGACTCAAGAAAGAGAAAATGAAACTACGAAAACAAAAGTCTTCACGCTTCATGTTCCTCAAATGAATACCAAGTCGTCAAGGTCACACCAATTTCTTCACTTTCAAAGTCTTCAGAAATCCAAAGTCTTCAGTCGAAGAACTTCATTTTAGGGGTCGACTTTCTCTGTAAATATCAAACTCCTCATAGACTTATAGACCTGTGTACACTCATAAACACATTAGTCCCTTAACCTATAAGTCTTCAATACACCAAAATCACTAAGGGGCACTAGATGCACTTACAATCTCCCCCTTTTTGGTGATTGATGACAATATAGGTTAAGTTTTCAACGGGGATAAGCATATGAAGTGTAAATACTGATATTGAGGAATTTGATTGCAAGATATAGAAGAACTCCCCCTGAAGATGTGCATAGTGAGGAATTTGCTTTTGAAGCAATGCACACTTGAAGAGTTGAATCATGGAGATCTCCCCCTATATCTTGTAATGCATACACGCATTTGACATAATATATGAAGAATTTGAAATGCATGATGAAATATGGTGACTGATGTAATTCAGCATGCGTGCAATAACATTAACGAGGAATAAGCATGCAGAAGAAACAACAAAAGTATCAGGCCACCATAGAGTTTAAGTTTACAACTCGATCCAACAAAGTCATCAGAAGAACGAGAGTTGTAACTTTAGAAAAAAACGCCCCATAAGATAGACCCGCTTGAAGACTAACTCAAATTTCTCCCCTTTTGTCATCAAATGACCAAAAGGGTCGAAAATGAGGACTAACACCCCTGAAGAATATCAAGGTGATGAAGGAGCGTCTGCGTTGTTGGGGTCGTTTGTTGTAGTAGGGCCTGCTGCAGTGTCGTCCAAGTCTTCATGTTCATCAGTGTCACGCGATGAAGAATAGGAGCTGGCCACCATGGAAGGAACCTTGACCTTCTTGTACTTCTTCGGAGGAGGTGCAGCCCAGTCAAGATCTTCCTTGAGACCCATTTTCTTCAGATCTTCTGCACCATATATGTGCGACAGAACAGCCCAGGTGCGGTTGAGGGTTTCATGAAGGTAGTAATGGTTTTTCTTCACTGCATTGTGGGTATCAGTCATGTTGTGAAGAATTGAACCAAACTGACGTTTGACCCATTTGTGATCGCGATCAACCTTCTGGTGAAGACTGAGGAGAAGCTCACGGTCAGTCATCACCCTGGATGCTGTGCCTTGAGGATTTTGCTTGGGTGCGTTTGCGGCAGAGTCATGGGTGGCAGAGTCATCATTGGTGGAGTAGGATGCAGCCTTGCGAAATTGACCATCCAATGGACGAATGCCTTCATCAATTACAGCCGTAGCCTTGCCCTTTTCATTAGCTGAGGAAAATGTCCGTTTGAGGACTTCAATCGGGGGCAAGTAGCTGCAATGGTTCAGTGTATCAGCTTTGTAGTTGAGTGAAGACCTTGTTCTGATGAATCTCATAATCCACGGTGCATAAGGCTTCAACTCAAATGGTGACATTGCGATATTGGCGAGAGTCCTCATGAAGAAATCATGGAAGTTGACGGGAACGCCATGAATGATGTTGAAAAGCAGATTCTTCATGATGCCAACGACTTCTTCTTCATTCGAGTCGTGGCCCTTGATAGGACTCAATGTCTTCGTCAGAATGCGATAGACAGTCCGAGGCACATAGAGCAATTCCTTCACAAGGAATTTATTTCTTGGGGCCTGACCTGGCTTCAAAGGCTTCATCAGCACTTGCATATAGTGATCGGTAAGCTCAGGTTCATTGTAGACGCAAAAAGCACCTTCAAGGGGCGGACTGAGAGGCAAAGCATGAAGCAATTCAGTAGCTGGTGCTTTGTAGTGAGTGTTTTCAGACATCCAGTCCAGCACCCATGAATTGACGTCTTTAGAGTTGCCGGTGATGTGCAGAGTTGCATAAAATTGAAGAATTAGCTCTTCATTCCAATCACATATGGCAGTGTAGAAATTTAACAGTCCAGCATCGTAGAGAACACTGAGGACTGGCCTGAAGCATGGCAGAGATTCCATATCCACGTGAGGAATGTGCTCATGATCGAAGACTTTGTCTTTGTTGAACATCACTGAGGAATAGAAATTTGTCTGGCTGGCAGTCCAGAAACGCCTCTTCCTTATGCGAGCAGAGTCATAAGGGTTGTAATCAGTGAAGAATACGTGCTCGCCAAAGAAATCATCAGCCTTGAATTTTTGCTTCCTTGAGAATGGATCCTTTGGCTTGGGCAGTGGAGTGTCAGTCAGTTGCATGATGACCTTAGGAATCGCAATCTCAGGTTCTTCAGGCTGAGGAATTTTTGGTTCCTCTTTAGTGGCAGCCTAGTTCTTCAAATCTTCATTTTCATTTTCTTCAGCACTAGCGGCTGGAATGTCTTCATGAGCTTCATCAGATCCCATTTGAACTGTAGTGGCTGGGGACTGAGGAATTTTCTGTAGTGGAGTGAAGAGTGGAGAATTGGGGTGCTGACTTTCCCAAAAGTCATCATTCATCACTGGTGTGTTACAGCCAATGTCCACATCTTCTTCTTCAATTTCTTCAACGCCAGCCTCTTCAGCAGTAAACTGAGGCATAGGCGAGGAAACTGTGGGGGTTGAAGGGATTTTATCCACTTCAATTTCTTCATCCATCTGCTCTGACGAAGCAGCAGAAGGATTTTCTTCATCAGATCCGCTAGGGATCACATATTCTTCATCAAAAGGGATGATTTCCTTTGATGGCATGGAGGAAACTGGAACAACATCAATTGGATGAGCAAATGAGCTTGTCAATTTCTTCATCTTCTTCGGTGCTGAAGAATCTGAAGGAGTTGATGCTTTCCTTTTCTTCACTGCTGCACGCTCTGCAGCCTTGGTCTTCTTCACATCTGATGCAGATGGAAGGATTAGAGTTGGAGTAGGTGCAGGAGGAGCAGAGGAATGTGGTTGATTTACTTCAGGCACAACTGATGCAGTTTCCCTGATCTCTTCATTTTCTTCAGGTGCACCACTAGTGGGTGCCCTGGCAATTTCATCAGTGGCTGGAATGCAGTCATCAGCCCTGGAACTTACATTTTCTTCAGCAGCCTGATTGTCATCAACAGTGCTGGCATGTTTTTCAGTTGGCTGAGCAGATGCTTCAGCCTGAGGAGGGCTGCAACATTGGAGGTGAACATCTTAGTCGGTTTAACAAACCTGACCTTGGCTCCTTTCCAATCAGCATAGTAAGCATTGAAATCATCGCTGAGGACTTTGATTTTAGACTGGATCTTTACAAGTTCATCAGTTATCATAGAGACAACGTTGTTCTTCAGGAATTTCACCTTCCTGTACTGTGCTTTCTTGAGCTGCCTGGCCTTCTCAAATTTCCATTTTTCTTCTTGGATAAAGGCAGTCAGCATATGACTTTGACCAGGAGTCAGCTTGAAGTCAGGCATAGGACTGTTTGGGTCCTTGTGCCAGAGATCAATATAGTCGAGGATCAACTTTGGATCCAAAAGCAGTGGCACATTTGTGCCCTTGGCTCTAGCGGCCCTGACTTGCCTATCTCTAATGATTTCAGCAAGTTCTTCATCATCAGCTTCGTCTTCTTCAGACGGTACTTGGAAGGCGACCTGCCTCTTGTGAGGACTTGGACGAGAGCCTCGTCCAGCAGTGGTCTTTGTCTTCAGTAGAGATGGTCCTATTGAAGAATTTGGTGCGACTGAGGAACTAGCTGAAGCTCCTGAGGCAATGGAGATGCCTGTAGTCCTTTGGCACGTGGCAAGATGAACAGGTGCTGAGGATTTGGGCGGAGCAACTGAGGACTTTGGAGGAGCAGGAGCGGCTTGAGGAATTGGCCGTGAGGGCTTAGCTGAGGAAATTGGCCGTGAGGGCATTGAAGAAGAGGCACTTGGCTTGTGCGCAGGCTTCTTTGCCATGGATTTCTTCGGCCTTACAGAGGCCTCAGCAGCAACAACAGTAGAGTCTTCGTTGAATTTCTTCACTGCATCTTTTGCCTGTTTGGCCAACTTGGTCTGGCGCTTGGCCCATTCTTCAGGAAAATCCTCACCGCGCTTGATGCTAGTGGGATCTGCCTCTTGGCCAGGTGCCAATGGTGGTCTTGAGCATGGAGGAGTAACAGCGAATTTCTTCATGTATTTTGGAGTCACATACCTGTACTCCCTCCACTCTTTTGCCCATCTCCTTTCTATCCTCTGAATGTGCATCTTGCGCTGATTTTTATCTTCCTCAGGGGGTGTGCAGTACCCAGCATAAATGTCCTCAGGGATTTAAAAGGCAGTATTGATTTCAGGCCTCTTTCCTCCTTTCCGTGGCTTCTTTCCATCAGCCATTTTCTTCAGTTGAGGAATTTGAACAATTGAACTTTCTGAAGAAGTATGCAACTTTTCTTCGAGGAACGCTGCAAATGAGTTAAGTTGATGAGAACCTAGTGATTCAGCTGCGGACATGAGTACCTGTGAATAGAGTATAGTTGCGAGGAATTTGGAGAGGTCATATGCGTTCTCAGAAGGTTTTTCAAAAAGAACAAGTTTGAGGAATTTGACCAGTTGAGTCTTGAAGAATTTCACTAAGCATTCTTTGTCTTAGGTTCCAGAGTTGTATAGATCGAAGATCCACACAATTGAGGAATCTTGAAGAAAAATGATGCTTAGGGAAATGAATCAAGAACAGATGAGATGTGAGGTGTTTAGTGTGTGAAAAATTTGAAGAATAAACACCTTTGAATATTTTGTAGGAATCATTTGAATCAAAAGGGGCAGTAAAAGTAACTTTTAATTACCCTAAATGAAGAACACGACGAACTGTGAGGTGGAGAAGTGAAGTTCGTCTATGCAGATCTTCCACGCCCTAACTTGGCGGAGGAAGATGGCTACGGCGGCGGCGGAGTGAAGATTTCTGCGGCCGGCGCGAGTACGGCGGCGACGAGCTCGAGGCAGTGAAGCTCTTCCTCACCGGCGACGATGAAGTAGCGGCGGCGCTAGGGTTTGAGAAGCTTGAGCTGGAGAGAGGTCGAGCGGAGTAAAAGAAGTGAGGAAGGGGAGAGTGGGTATTTATAGCCACGGTGAAAAACTGTTCGCCCAAAGAAATTGGACGAACGTGCCCCTGGCCCTTCTCATTCGCTTGACATGTGTCACCCACGTACTGAGAAGTGGAGATCGTGTTAGATCGTGGGCGAATAGATAAGTATATCGTGGGATGCGGAACGGTTTGAGCGGCAAAGCCGAAAATTTTGGATAAGATAAGTTAAAAGTTTCGTTCGCAAATTCTTCAGCTGACAAGGACATAGTGAAGATTTTGAACGAGTTTCAAATAGAACGCATATGAAGAATTTTTGAATAGATTGGGTTGAGTATAGCATAGAGGGGAAGGGTCCGATCACATTCACTTAGCAAAAAAACTTGAAGAATTAGCCATAAGTGAATGCTGTAGAGGAGATAAACTCATATATATATATATAGCCAATGAAGAAAAACGACGGGAACAGTGAAGACAATGCAAAGTTGAAGAAAATGAACAACTGAGGAATTTCAAAAACTGAGGAAAAACTCAAATTAAAGATTTTCAACTTTTGTGGTGGCTTGATCCACCGTATAAGAATGATGATTTCACACACCCCGTACAATTGTCGTAGGGTTCTGAGAATCAAATTCTTCATTAATTTCTTCACACTTAGAGTGTTATTCTTCATTGATTGAAGAAAAACGTTTCTTCATGTGTTGCACATCTAAGTCATCACTTTTGCATAAGTGTTAGGATGAGTTTCCTTTTCAAAGAACATTCGAAGATTCTAGGATATTTAGCTCACACCACAACTTGCTAAATCTCTTCTCTTCCAAGGGCTTTGTGAAGATATCGGCTAGCTGTTCTTCAGTCTTCACATGCTCAATAGAAATGTCGCCTTTCAACACATGATCGCGAAGAAAATGATGACGAATCTGAATGTGCTTTGTCTTCGAGTGCTGAACTGGGTTCTGAGCAATCTTGATGGCACTCTCATTGTCACAGAAGAGAGGCACATTCTTCACGTTGACGTCGTAGTCCTTGAGAGTTTGCTTCATCCACAGCAATTGACCACAGCAAGAGCCAGCAGCAATGTACTCAGCTTCAGCAGTAGACAGTGATACGCATTTTTGTTTCTTCGAGGACCAACAGAGCAAAGATCGTCCGAGGAAATGACATGTGCCAGATGTTGACTTGCGGTCCACACGATCACCAGCATAGTCAGAGTCAGAATATCCAATGAGATCAAAAGCCGAGCCCTTGGGGTACTGTCATGGAATTGTCACGGCAGATGTCCTCGAGCTAGGACTTAGTCGTGGAGCCATCGCAACTAGGAAGCTTGAAGGGGTTAATGCGGGACAAGGAACACGAGGGTTTATACTGGTTCGGCCCCTTACGGTGAAGGTAAAAGCCTACGTCCAGTTTGGGGTGGTATTGATTAGGGTTACGATCACCAGGGAGCTAAACAGCTATGCCTGGCTCTCGATGAGATTGTTGTCGCCCTTGAACCGCTGCCGGGTCGTCCCTTTATATAGGGAGGCTGACGCCCAGCAGCCCTTAGAGTCCCGGCCGGCTCATAAGAGTGTCCGGCTCGGACTCTCAACTATACTTGCCTTACACTACAAGTTCTACTATAATAATGATTGTAACTATGGGCTTTGAGCCATATTCCGGGTCTCAGCCCATCTCTGGCCCATCGTCTTCAAACTTGGCTCCGGGCTTCTGGCAATGACCACGCGAGTAACCCGGCCCCTTCTGGCGGGTGACTCTAAGGTCTATATCCTCAACATTAGGCCCCAGGTTGATTTGAGCCGGCTCATGTCAATCTTCAACTCTTCTGACAGAAAAATCTCTGGCTTACCATTCATGTGAGGGCCATAACCCGGAGTGACGTCATCCTCTGGACTCCGGATAATCCGCCGTGACGTCATCCTCCATTAAGTCCGTTTTTTACTCCGTCAGATCCGCAACGGATCTTTGCTTTTACTGTCATTCCGAAAATCGAGGCGTCGTGGGGGGAGATAACCACGCCGTGGTCTCCTTGAATCTCGCGCCCACTTATGACCTTGCCTTATAAATAGGCCAGCCCGACGGGCTCTTCTCACACTCTCTTCTTCCTCCTCGCGCCGCTGCCTTTCCCACTGAGCTCGCACTTCGCCGCCGTCGTCTCGCCTCCGGTCTTCGTCAACCTCGGCCGCTGCATCACCCTGACTCGGACCAGATAAACGGCGGCGACTCCCGCACCTCTTCGGCTCCGGTAAGTTCTCACCACCCCGTAGAGTAGATCTGCAGTAGAGTTCATCCACGTTCTTCGTGTTCGTCACCATTGCCCGTAAGTTCGGTAGTTCTCCTAGTTACTGCTCCTACTCGATGTTAGTCCTGCATAGAACTAGTGCGGTGGTTGCTTAAGATCCATTTCACACACAAGTAGCCTTCCTTGAACTGCATAAGAACTCTGTTTGAACCCAAGAACTCCCTTACTGCTGTTTCTAGGTCTAGAAATTTTTTCTTTTGCCCGACCATTTTGATCCAAAAAAGTTACTGCAATATGTGAAACCTGTTTTCCCACACTTAGTAAAAACTGCAACCATTGAATCTTGGCGGCTTACAATTCCGGTTTAAAGAAACCACATGACATAGAATCTTCCGGCTTAAAGGAAACCATGCTTCATAGAATCCTCCGGCTTAAATAACCCACTGTATTTGAGTATATACCATTAGTCCCCTTCATAAGCCGCCACCGTAGTTTTGAACTGTAGATCTCCGGCTTATAATTAACCCGGACATTTTTCCTCTTTATCATAGACCACCAACTTTCACCATGCCTCCCAAGGCTCCCATCACTTGCAACTGGATGAGGTCCAACGTCACCGACGAGACCCTAGCCAATTTTGTTAAGTCCGGATATTTGCCTAAGAAGGAAATCATGTCCTACCGTGCCCCTGACCCGTCAGAAGAGAGACCACAGCCAAAGGACGGGGAGGTAGTGATTTTCGCAGATCATATGAGCCGGGGCTTCGCACCGCCCGGCTCAAAGTTTTTCAGGGACGTGCTCAACTTCTTCGACTTGCGGCCTCAAGATATAGGACCCAACTCCGTATCCAACATCTGCAATTTCCAAGTCTTTTGCGAAGTGTACCTTGGAGAAGAGCCTAGTCTGCTGCTCTTTAGAGAGCTGTTTTACTTAAACCGCCAGAATGAGTGCGCCAACGGGCCAAGTCTGGAGTTAGGCGGCATCTCCATCCAGCGACGTAGGGACTGTCTTTTCCCTTACGCAGAGCCGCCGAGCCACCCCAAGGACTGGAATATGACTTGGTTCTACTGCCAAGATACGTCCCCGGCTGATGAAAGCCCGCTGCCCGGCTTTCGCCCAACACGTCTAGAGCCGACTCACCCGCTGTCGGACAAGCTGACTCCAGCGGAGCGCCAGCCTCTGCTTCCCACTATCAACAAAATCAAGGCCCTCCTGGGCAACGGTCTGAACGGAATCGACCTGGTCCGGGTCTGGATCTCATGGCGGGTGATCGCATTAAGCCGCCGCCCCGGCTTAATGTGTGAGTACACCGGGCGAAAGGATGACCCTCAGAGGCACAGCCGCAATGATCTTCCAGAAGACGTTGCAGAGGAGGAGACCAAGGCTCTTTTAAACGAGAGCCTGGCAGACTGCGGAAGGACCGGGTTAGCCCCCTTCTGCAAGACCAATCCAGCCCCAGCGGTAAGCCGCTGACTCTAACCTTTCAACTTCTTCTGCATATAACCTTGATCTGAACCGTTTTAAGAATTCATTACTGTATTTCTCAGGCTGATGATAAGTTCTGGCGGGTCAAATATGACCATGAGGCGGCCAAGAAGGCCAGGAAGGCGAAGAAAGCCGCCAAGAAAGCCGCCCCTCGCAAAAAAGGAAGCAGACCTACTGCTTCGGAGCTGATGCAATTAAGCGACAGCTCCGAGTCAGAGGTAACCCTTAAGCCTTTAAATTCTTGCTGTATTTGTTGTTTGTTGCTGTCCGCCTTATCAACACTTGCTTATTGACAGGATGACACCGGCGCCAGTAACCCGGTGGTTGAAGAGGTAATGTCACTTTCCTCCGACTCGGAGCCCTTGCCACAGCTGAAAGTCCGAAGGGTAACCCGGAAACTAAGCTTTTCACATCCTTTAGCTCATCAAGACCCTCAATTTCTTTTGAAGCAACAGGTTCATGAAAGCCGGCGTCACACCCGGGCCAACAAGGACACCGACCTCTCCGCTGGGTTACCCGACGCAACAAGGAAGCGCCGAACTGAGGTTATTTCCCACTTGTACCCTTTTCACCCGTTGGCGGGTGTTATCCGTCAGCCACTCAACTCTTCTGACTCTAATTATCAGGAGACCTCCCCCTCTTCGGGTGACTCCATGCAGTCAAATCTGCCGGCTTTCAAGACTGCGCCCGGGTAATAACAATCATCTCATGTTGTTCTGACCTTTACTCATATGCTTTGTACTAACCTTTGTTGTTCTTTCAGTGCCCAAGCAAAGCTCACCAAGAGGGTGAAGAAAACCAAGTCGGCCGGAGTGCCGGATTTGCCTGAGCTGGCGGTGACAATCCAAGAACCGCCAGCTGCCTCCGCCCCCGAAGCCGCCACTCCAATGGACACGGCACCTGAAGCCACCGCCCCAACTACCAAGGCAACGACCGAAGCTTCGGTTAACCCGGAGGCCTCCGGCTCAGCTCCACCAGCAGACGACCCGGATGTGGTAATTACCCGGACGGAGTATATTGAGCCGGGGAGGCCGACCGTGTTGGCCAAGTGCTCCGCTAAGGGGGAGTTACTGCAGCCCCACCGGGCGAATCTGGACCTCTCCAACTACAGCAACCTGAGCATTGGAGAGCTCGTCTCTGGCTACATCAGCCAAGTACACAAGAGCCGGGACGCCGAGGTCGCCATGGTAAACCAGATCCAGCAAAAATCTGAGGTATCCTTCTGCCACCTTCTTACTTACTGCATAGTTACCTTTGCCATGCTAGCCCCCAAGTCGACGACTTATGATTTGAATATGTTGTAGACTTAGGTTCCGGCTTACTCCAGTGAGCCGGCAGTATGTAGAAAGATACGTTCAATATGCATTAGCCCCCAAGTGCCAAGTGTCTTTGCTTGGAAAGCGCTTGGGACTTATATAATGAATGTTAATAACCCGGAAATATATGCAGGCTGTTGGAAAGAAACTAGAGGCGGACCTTGCGGATCTCAAGAGCCGGCTGAAGATGCAGGAGATGGAGACCCGGAAGGCAAACGCCAAGTTTGTATCCAGCATCGCCACTCAAGAAAAATTGAAGACCGAGTTTGATGCTGAGAGAAAAGCCTGGGTCGAAGAGAAGGCCGCACTGGTGACCCGGGCGGAACAGGCGGAGAAGGCTCTCGCTGAGAAGACCGCCGAGCTCTCCGGCCTAAAGCGCCAGGTTTCCCAAATGGTGGCCGCTATCTTCGGTAAGTCGCCTCACCGGCTTTCATCAAGTTTGTATATGTCATGATTCATCCTTGTCACCGGCTTATCTGATTCTGTTAAACAGGTCCCAGGAGTGCCAACCTCAACCAGAGTGTGGTCACCAAGTTAAAGGCCGTGTACACCCTGGTGGAACAGCTCTACACCGGGTCACAGCGCGCCTTAGCTGTGGTGGCCCTATCCAACGAGGTGCCAACTCATCTGGCTGAAGTCCTGCGCCGGCTCGCCGTTCTGCCTCAGCGGATCCAAGAGCTGCGACGGGCCTCCGCGAGAGCCGGAGCAATCGCCGCGCTGAGCCGGGCCAAGGCATTCCTGCCGGAGCTAGACCCGGCAGATATCGCCCTGGGTTATCCAAGCCTGAAGGAAGACGGCTCAGCTTTCGATCAGAAGGACTTCGCGGCGTGTGTGAAGGCTGTACGCCCGGTGGCCACCCTCATCGGGAACGACACAGATCTGACCAAGTACCAGCCGGGTTATGACGCGGAGAATCAGAGGATTCCAACCCCTCGCTATGAAGCCCTCAACCTGATCCCGCCGGCTCGTCAGCACACCTTCGCTCCGGAGATTGACCCGGCCGGGTTAATTGACGAAGAAGCCCAATTCAATGCTCTCAGCGGCATCGACTGGAAGTCATCAACCTTCGAGGTCTTGGGATCAGCCGGAGGAGAAGATAGGAATGAGCCGGGGACTTCAACTCAGCGAGCATCATAATTTGGCTGGCGGTTTATCAAACAATGTTCCACCTTTTAGACTTGAAGAGTTTTTGTAATAGAGTAGGTGCAACAGTTCATCTCTGTCGTGCCATTGTGCACGTTTTGAATGCGAAAGTCCTTTGAAATTGTCTCTTTGATAGTTCTCCGGGTCATAATCATCCCTTTGTTTTTCTCAACCTTAAAAGGTGCCTTTAAGTATCCTGCATAGAAAGACAGATCACAAGTCTCGAGGCGGCTTACCGCCCTGAGAGTCAGGTGTTTTGGATAGATGACCCGGAATATGAATCAAAAAAGGCCGGCCCTCAATTATATCCTTAACACAACCGTAATAACACACTTAGCAGCCTGTAAGCACACTTCCGGTTTAGATAACCCGGGTGGCACGGTTGGCACCTTAACTCCAATTTACTTGCCTTGATGACACCCATGATGCTCAACTAACACTGTAAACCAAAGTTAAGCCGGCAAAGTGAGACCCGGCCATGCACACCTTGTCATAATCAGAGTAAACTTGTGATAAAACAGAAGAACTTAGGGGCTTCCGGTTCGAATACGACCAGAGACCCGGCCCAAAGGGGTTAAGCCAAGATTCGGATACGATCATATAGCCCCCAGTGGGTGTGGCGATGCCAATCAAGAGGGTACCGACAGCTATGTTCTCTTTGGTTCGAATACGACCCATGTTTGAACAGGAAGCCCCCAAGTGATTTTTAAAATTGTTTAACGACGCTGATTCGAATACGATCCACGTCGGTTCTCAGAGGGGTTAAACTATGATTCAAATATGACCAAAGGTAACCTCCCAATGAGCTCGGCACTTTGCCAATCAAATGGGTATCGACAGCTATGTTCTCTTTGGTTCGAATACGACCCATGTTTGAACAGGAAGCCCCCAAGTGACTTTACTGCTTATGGCTAGATTCGAATACGATCATAAGCCGGATCCTCCTTTAAGTCATCATGTAATCTTGTAATAAAAACAACACGTGCATATTTGGAGGAGAAAAAAGGACAGAGGTCCTGCTTTATTGCTTATCATAATATATACATGGTTGAGAGAAATATGTACACCACGAGAGCCGGTGGCTCAAGTGTAGTAAGGCCGAAGCTGAGCTATGTTCCACGGCCGACGGGTCTCTTCCTCCGACTTACGTGAATCTTTGTGCTCCCGAATGTCAATGAGGTAATATGACCCGTTGTGCAAGTTCTTGCTGACCACAAAGGGCCCTTCCCAAGGTGGGGATAACTTGTGTGCATCTGTTTGATCCTGGATGAGCCGGAGCACAAGGTCGCCTTCCTGGAAGACCCGGGACTTGACCTGGCGGCTATGATAACGGCGCAAATCTTGTTGGTAAATCGCTGACCGGGCTTCTGCCACATCACGCTGTTCATCCAACAAGTCAAGAGCATCTTGGCGCGCCTGTTCATTATCCGTCTCAACATAAGCCGCCACGCGAGGTGAGTCATGACGGATGTCGCTGGGGAGGACTGCTTCTGCTCCATAAACCATGAAGAAAGGCGTGAAGCCTATAGATCTGTTAGGAGTAGTATTGATGCTCCATAAGACGGAGGGCAACTCCTCCACCCAACAACCCGGTGTCCGTTGCAAAGGGACCAAAAGCCGGGGCTTGATGCCCTTCAGAATCTCCTGATTAGCTCTCTCAGCTTGACCATTGGATTGAGGATGAGCCACTGAAGAAACATCAAGTCGGATATGCTCTCGTTGACAAAACTCTTCCATGGCGCCTTTGGAAAGATTGGTGCCATTGTCAGTTATAATGTTGTGCGGAAAGCCAAAGCGGAAAATCACCTTTTTCATAAATTGAACCGCCGTGGCTGCATCGCACTTGCTAACTGGCTCAGCTTCCACCCACTTTGTGAATTTGTCAACTGCCACCAAGAGGTGGGTCTTCTTATCCTTGGACCGTTTAAAAGGCCCCACCATATCAAGCCCCCAGACCGCAAAGGGCCAAGTTATTGGGATCATCCTCAACTCCTGAGCCGGCACGTGAGCCCGTCGTGAGAACCTTTGGCAACCATCACATTTACTGACCAAGTCCTCTGCATCAGCATGAGCCGTCAACCAATAAAAACCATGACGGAAAACCTTGGCCACAAGGGATTTTGAGCCGGCATGATGGCCACAATCCCCTTCATGGATCTCACGCAAGATCTCTTGACCTTCCTCAGGGGAGACACAACGTTGAAATGCCCCTGTAACACTGCGATGATGCAACTCGCCATCGATAACGATCATTGACTTAGCCCGCCGGGTTATTTGCCTGGCCAAAGTTTCATCCTCAGGCAACTCTCCCCGGTTTATATAAGCCAGATATGGCATTGTCCAGTCAGGTATGACATGAAGAGCCGCCACCAGTCGTGCCTCCGGGTCAGGGACGGCCAAATCTTCCTCCGTAGGCACCTTAACTGAAGGGATATACAGGACGTCCAGGAAAGTGTTAGGCGGCACCGGCTTTCGCTGAGAGCCTAGCCGGCTTAGAGCATCAGCCGCCTCGTTCTTCCTGCGATCAATGTGCTCTACTTGATAGCCCTGAAAGTGCCCAGCAATGGCATCAACTTCACAGCGATAAGCCGCCATTAGAGGGTCCTTAGAGTCCCACTTGCCTGATACTTGTTGAGCCACCAAGTCTGAGTCACCGAAGCACCTTACCCGGCTCAAGCTCATCTCCTTAGCCATCCAAAGACCGTGGAGCAAGGCCTCATACTCAGCCGCATTGTTAGTGCAAGGAAACATCAACTGTAGCACATAATGGAACTTGTCACCTTTAGGGGAAGCCAATACAACGCCAGCCCCCGAGCCCTCGAACTGTCTGGACCCGTCAAAGTGAATAGTCCAATATGTGTTATCCGGCTTCTGCTCGGGCACTTTGACTCTGTCCAATCGTTGATGAAATCCACCAAGGCCTGAGATTTAACAGCAGTGCGTGGCACATATTTGAGGCCATGAGGTCCAAGTTCTATAGCCCACTTAGCAATTCTCCCTGTGGCCTCTCTGTTTTGAATGATATCACCAAGAGGGGCAGAACTGACCACAGTGATGGGATGACCCTGAAAATAATGCTTAAGTTTCCGGCTCGCCATGAACACACCATACACAAGCTTCTGCCAATGCGGGTACCGCTGCTTGGACTCAATGAGCACTTCGCTGACATAATAAACCGGCCGCTGAACCGGATGCTCCTTACCCGCCTCCTTGCGCTCCACCACAATAGCCACGCTGACGGCTCGTGCGTTTGCCGCCACATACAGTAGTAAGGGCTCCTTATCAACCGGAGCAGCAAGGACTGGGGGCTCTGCCAGCTGCTTCTTCAAATCCTTAAAAGCGGTATTGGCTGCATCATTCCAGACAAAGTTATCAGTTTTCTTCATCAACTGATATAAGGGCATGGCCTTCTCACCCAAACGGCTTATAAACCGGCTTAAAGCAGCGATGCGACCCGCCAAGCGCTGAACGTCATTTATACACGCCAGCTTAGCCAGGGAGGTGATGGCCTTGATCTTCTCCGGGTTAGCCTCAATGCCTCTGTCAGAAACCAAGAAACCCAAGAGCTTGCCTGCAGGAACACCAAAGACACACTTGGCCGGGTTAAGCATCATCTTATAGACCCGGAGATTATCAAAGGTTTCCCTTAAATCATCTACCAGGGTTTCCTCTTTGATGGATTTAACCACAATATCGTCCACGTATGCGTGAACATTGCGCCCGATCTGCTTATGAAGACAGTTCTGTACACAACGCTGGTAAGTCGCCTGTGCACACTTGAGTCCAAAGGGCATAGACACATAGCAGAAGGCTCCAAAGGGAGTGATGAACGCCGTCTTCTCCTGGTCCTTAACTGCCATCTTAATCTGATGATATCCGGAATAAGCATCCAAGAAATTAAGCGTGCACAACCTGCCGTAGCATCAATGATTTGATCAATACGGGGGAGGGCAAAAGGATCAGCCGGACACGCCTTGTTCAAGTCCGTGTAGTCCACACACATCCGCCAGGTGCCGTTCTTCTTGAGCACGAGCACCGGGTTAGCCAACCACTCTGGGTGAAAGACTTCAACGATAAACCCGGCCGCCAAGAGCCGGGCTACTTCTTCACCAATAGCTTTCCGCCTTTCCTCATTAAACCGCCGAAGGAACTGTCTGACCGGCTTAAATTTCGGATCAACATTGAGAGTATGCTCAGCGAGTTCTCTAGGTACACCTGGCATGTCAGAAGGTTTCCACGCGAAGATGTCCCTATTCTCATGGATGAACTCGATGAGCGCGCTTTCCTATTTTGGATCCAGATTTGCACTGATGCTAAACTGCTGAGATGAGTCACCTGGAACAAAATCAACAAGTTTAGTCTCATCAGCTGACTTAAATTTCATTGCCGGCTCTTGTTCTGTGGTTGGCTTTTTCAGAGAGGTGGGTCAACATTGTCTTTGTAAAACTTCAACTCCTCTGTAGCACACACAGATTCTGCATAAGCCGCGTCGCCTTCCTCACACTCCAGAGCCACTTTCCGGCTGCCGTGAACCGTTATAGTCCCATTGTGATCCGGCATTTTGAGCTGCAAGTACACATAACACGGTCGTGCCATAAACTTGGCGTAAGCCGGCCGTCCAAATATAGCATGGTATGGACTTCTTATCTTGACCACCTCAAAGGTCAATTTCTCCACCCTGTAGTTGTTCTCATCACCAAAGGCTACTTCCAATTCGATCTTGCCAACTGGATACGCCGACTTACCAGGTACCACACCATGGAAGATAGTGTTTGACTGGCTGAGGTTCTTATCAACCAACCCCATACGGCGAAAAGTCTCATAATAGAGGATGTTGATGCTGCTGCCTCCATCCATGAGCACCTTTGTGAACTTATATCCTCCCACCTGAGGAGCCACCACTAAGGCCAAGTGGCCCGGGTTATCCACCCGGGGAGGGTGATCCTCCCTACTCCACACTATAGGCTGCTCAGACCACCGCAAGTAGCGTGGGACCGCCGGCTCAACAGCATTCACAGCCCTCTTGTGAAGCTTCTGATCTCGCTTGCACAGACTAGTGGTAAACACATGATACTATCCACCGCTAAGCTACTTTGGATTGGTCTGATAACCCCCCTGCTGCTGTTGATGACCCTGGCCAGACTGTTGATTAAAGCCCCCTTGACCGTTCTGAGGACCGGAATTTGAGCCGCCGCCCGGGCCATGAAAACCGCCAGCGCCTGAGCCGCCGCCCGGGCCGTTGTAATTTTTAAAGGCCTTCATGATTGCGCAATCCTTCCACAGATGAGTCGCTGGCTTCTCTCTAGAGCCATGCCTTGGACAAGGTTCATTCAACAGCTGCTCCAGTGTCAGACCTGACCCGCCGCCTCGGGGAGGGGGCCTCCCCTTGCGTCGCTGGTTATTACCTTGGGAGTTGGCGTTGGCTACAAACTCTAGGCTGCCATCGGCCTTGCGCTTGCCTCCTCCTTGGTTCCCCGGGTTAAACTGAGGACCCTTGCCATTGCCGTTCTTCTTTCCCTTCCCTGTCCTTTCATCATCTGAAGGGGGATCCTTGGTACCATCAGAATCGGCGTACTTGACAAGAGCCGCCATTAGTGTACCCATATCAGTGCAGTCGCGCTTAAGCCGCCCGAGTTTCATCTTCAGGGGCACAAAGCGACAATTTTGTTCCAACATTAAGACTGCAGAGCCGGCATCCATCTTATCTGATGAATGTATGATCTCCTTAACCCGGCGAACCCAATGGGTCGTGGATTCACCCTCCTGCTGCTTACAGTTAGTCAAATCCACAATTGACATGGACTGCCTACAGGTATCTTTGAAGTTTTGGATGAACCGGGCTTTCAGCTCAGCCCAAGACCCAATGGAATTCGGTGGTAGCCCTTTCAACCAAGTGCGGGCAGTCCCATCTAACATCATTGTGAAATACTTGGCCATGGCCGCCTCACTGACCTCCAGCAGCTCCATAGCCATCTCATAACTCTCAATCCAGGCCGCGGGTTGTAAGTCAGCTGTGTAGTTAGGCACCTTCCTAGGGCCCTTGAAGTCCTTAGGTAGACGTTCATTACGGATAGCTGGCACCAAACAAGGGACACCCCCGGTCCTGGTAGGGATACCCACATCAACGGAAGTCGCCGGATAAGCCGGGGGGTCTGGTAAGCCGTCAATTGAGGCACTTGCTCCGCCTCTTGGCGCGCTTTGTCCTGGTCTGCTGCGTAAAAGGCTCCATTATGAGCCGGGCCATGGCCAGGGGGCGGGTCATGGCGTCGGACGTTACTTGAACCGGTTGCTGAGACCATGTGCCGGCTGTAACTCGGGCTCTGACCCGGACGAGGGGTCGAGTGGATCCTATCCCGGCTGTAAGAGTACGCCTCCTGCTGTGCCAGTGCCGTCTGCAGGAGTTCCCTGACCCGGCGGGTTTCAATAGCCGTCGGAGAGTTGCCGTCTACTGGGAGAGCCGCCAGCCGTGCTGTCGCAGCGACCATGTTCTCCAGCGGGTTATTATAATGACCCGGGGGTATTGGCACGTACTGAGGCGGGGCAGGGGGCACCTGGGGAGGCCCCATCACTTGTGGCTGAATAAGGGGTCCAGACCCGGGCGCTATGACCCCTGGCGGGTTACTAGACCCTGCACCTGGCGTGTTGAAGAGGTTGCGTGGATCGTAAACTGGTGGGAGTCGAGACTGGGCCTTTTGATGCCGCCTTCTCATGACCTCATTGGCCGCGTTCTGATCCATCGTGAGTTGGAAGGACTGCGCCTGAATCAGCTGAGTCTGGGCATCGAGAGCCGCCCGCTCCGCAGCCAGCCTGATCCCTTCTGCTGCAAGATCCTCTTTAGCTTTTATCAGATCCAATCTTAACTGTGCCACCTCCGCATCATGCTGAGCTTGATCCGCCGGGCCGACCGTGGCGGTTAACAGGGCCGTCATCTTGTCCGTGAGATCCATTAGCACCTGAGCCGGAGAAGGCACCGGGTTTCCCGCTCCAGCAGCGGGGTTCTGAACAGGCTGCGCACCAGCCATAAAAACTCCAACCTGACTTGGCGGCTCAAAAAGGTCCGGAATACTGTCACCATCGGAACAACCCATGAGCCTGCCATCTTGAAGTTGGTACAACGAGTTTGACTCATCGGTGGCCGACTCGCCGTCACAGCCGGCGGTCGTCTCATCACCAGATCTAGATCGATCGGAGAGTCCTCCATGGATACACCCCACAAAAGCATGCCTTAAGGCAGGCTGGGCCTGGGCGGGTCGCGCAAGCTGAGCCGTCTCGATGAGACCAGTGCAGAGACCCGGCTCGGGGCCCGGCTCACCAATCTTGCCAATGAAAACGTGAATTCCGCCGAAGGGGACCCGGTACCCGTACTCAATTGAGCCGGCGTCGGGGCCCCAGTTTCCATCGTCGATGTAGAGCTTGCCGCGATGACTCTTGGTCATCCGGCCCACAGCGTATCCCTTGAGCCCTTCGAAGCTGCCCTTCAAGAACTCAAATCCACCGTGCGCTGGCCCCACGGTGGGCGCCAACTGTCGTGGAATTGTCACGGCAGATGTCCTTGAGCTAGGACTTAGTCGTGGAGCCATCGCAACTAGGAAGCTTGAAGGGGTTAATGCGGGACAAGGAACACGAGGGTTTATACTGGTTCGGCCCCTTACGGTGAAGGTAAAAGCCTACGTCCAGTTTGGGGTGGTATTGATTAGGGTTACGATCACCAGGGAGCTAAACAGCTATGCCCGGCTCTCGATGAGATTGTTGTCGCCCTTGAACCGCTGCCGGGTCGTCCCTTTATATAGGGAGGCTGACGCCCAGCAGCCCTTAGAGTCCCGGCCGGCTCATAAGAGTGTCCGGCTCGGACTCTCAACTATACTTGCCTTACACTACAAGTTCTACTATAATAATGATTGTAACTACGGGCCTTGACCCATATTCCGGGTCTCAGCCCATCTCTGGCCCATCGTCTTCAAACTTGGCTCCGGGCTTCTGGCAATGACCACGCGAGTAACCCGGCCCCTTCTGGCGGGTGACTCTAAGGTCTATATCCTCAACAGGTACCATAATCCTAGTGTTGGTGTGTGAGCTAGATATCGAAGAATATCTTTCACAGCCTTATGGTGTGATTCCTTCGGTGTAGCTTGAAATCGGGCACACATGCAAACACTAAGCATAATATCTGGCCTAGATGCACATAAATACAATAAAGAACCAATCATGGAGCGGTATACCTTTTGATCGAAGTCAATACCATTTTCATCAGTGCACATATGGCCATTTGTGGACATAGGAATTTTGACGCCTTTGCAATCTTGCATGCCGAATTTCCTCAGTACATCCTTGAGGCATTTCTCCTGAGATATGAATATGCCATTGCGATGTTGACGAATTTGAAGACCTAAGAAGAAGTTCAACTCTCCCATCATAGACATTTGATATTCTTCACTCATCATATAGGCAAATTCATCACTATAACGTTGGTCAGTACAGCCAAAGATGATATCATCAACATATATTTGGGACACAAACAATTCATCATCATATGATTTAGTGAAAAGAGTAGGGTCGAGTGAACCGGGTTTGAAGCCTTTCTTCATGAGGAATTCCTTCAAAGTATCATACCACGCCCGAGGGGCCTGCTTGAGGCCATAGAGTGCCTTATTGAGTCTAAAGACTTTGTCAGGATTCTTTGGGTCTTCAAAACCTGGGGGTTGAGCAACATATACTTCTTCCTCAAGCTTACCATTGAGGAATGCACTTTTCACATCCATTTGATATAGAGTGATATCATGATGGTTAGCATAAGCAAGTAATATGCGAATAGCTTCAAGTCTAGCAACAGGTGCAAAAGTTTCATCGAAATCAATTCCTTCAACCTGTGTGTAGCCTTGAGCTACTAGCCGTGCCTTATTCCTCACCACAAGGCCATTTTTGTCTTGCTTGTTGCGGTAGATCCACTTTGTGCCAATGATATTGTGTTTGCGAGGATCTGGACGATTGACCAGTTCCCAAACGTTGTTGAGCTTGAACTGATGTAATTCTTCTTGCATGGCCTGAATCCACTCAGGCTCCAGAAATGCTTCATCTACCTTAGTGGGCTCTGTGATAGAGACAATAGCATAGTGCCCACAAAAGTTAGATAAATGTGAAGCTTTTGAGCGTGTGAGAGGACCTGGTGCTTCAATGTCATCGATGATCTTTTCAACTTGCACTTCTTTTGCAACGCGAGGATGAGTTGGTTGTCATCGAGGAATTTGATCAGCATTTTCTTCAGTACCATTTTCTTCAGCATTTTCTTCAGGTGCATTAGCTCGACGTTCTTCACGTTCTGGAATGAATTCTTCAGCAGATTCTTCGGTAGGAATGACATCCTCAGTAGCCTTGAACTTGATAGTTTCCTCAGGTACTGGTTTATCTATCACAGAGGGTAGGTGCTCTCTTTGCGAGCCATTAGTTTCATCGAACCGCACATCTACAGTTTCAACAACCTTGTGAAGAACGTTGTTGAAGACTCTGTAGGTGTGCGAGTCCTTTCCGTAACCAAGCATAAAACCTTCATGTGCTTTCGGTGCAAATTTAGCATTGTGATGAGGATCTCTAATCCAACATTTAGCACCGAAGACTTTGAAATAACTCACATTGGGTTTCTTGTCAGTGAGGAGTTCATAGGAAGTCTTCTTGAAGAATTTGTGAAGATATACCATGTTGATGATGTGGCACGCAGTATAAATTGCCTCAATCCAGAAGTGACGAGGCGTCTTGTACTCATCAAGCATAGTGCGAGCCATCTCAACAAGAGTTCTGTTCTTGGGCTCCACGACGCCATTCTGCTGAGGAGTTTAAGGAGCAGATAACTCATGAGTAATACCAAGTTCATCAAGATAGTCATCAAGACCAGAATTCTTGAACTCAGTTCCATTGTCACTTCTGATGTGCTTGATCTTCACACCAAAGTTGGTTGAAGCCCTCGAGGAAAATCGTTTGAAGACTTCCTGCACTTCATGTTTATAAGTAACAATGTGTACCCATGTGTAACGAGAGTAATCATCAACAATAACAAGGCCATAGAGAGATGTGTCATTTGTCACAGCTGAGTAATGGTTAGGACCAAAGAGGTCCATGTGAAGCAATTCGAATGGTCGAGTAGTGGTCATGATAGTCTTCGCTGGATGCTTAGCCTTGGTCATCTTTCCAGCTTCACAAGCTCCACACAGGTGATCCTTGAGGAATTTGACATTCTCAATGCCAATGACATGCTTCTTCTTCGCAAGCGTGTGCAAATTCCTCATGCCTGCATGACCAAGTCTTCGATGCCATAGCCAACCTTTTGCAGCTTTTGCAAGTAGGCACACGGCTGGTTGCGGTCCTGTAGAGAAATCAACAATATACAAGTCTCCTCTCCTAAAGCCTAGACCCAATACCTGAATTTTGCCTTTGTCAGCGAAGATGATATGCTTCAGATGCGATGGTGATAAGGGAGCATCCATCAATTGATTCTTGTCACCAGTCATGTGATTTGTACATCCACTATCGAGGACCCACTCAGTGGCTTTGGGTTGATCATCCTGCAGATGAATTAGTGCAGCTTACGAACTTCATATACTTCATCAGTGAAGAATATGACATCACAATTCATCAGACCAATTTCATCAAGCAGTGCAACAGTTAAAACAGTATGAGGACGTGTGAAATGAAAGTTCATTTCTTCATGATTAGCCTGCATCACTTTTCAGGTCTCCAGCAAATTTTTCAGACGTTTAAGTACGTCTGGAGACCTGACCCTACATAAAATATTAGTTCTTTTTCTTCACCACCCACATCTGAAGGGGTGGCAAAGAGTTCATCACTCTGCGAGATCCATACGAGAAAGGTGGCATAGAAGCCAATCCATTTCGTTTCACATAAGAGAAGTTAGGGTAAGCATATGAATAAGCAGAGAAATTCTTCGAGGACTTATGAACATAATGATTAGAAGAATAATGCTCATATTCATAGCCCTTAGCTCTTCCCTGTGAAACAGAGTTGTTAGCACGATGATGTTCATATGAGGACTTTGATTCTTTTGAGGAATTTGATCCATGTGAGGAATTTGGTCCGTATGAGGACTTGGATCCATATGAAGAATTTGGTCCATATGAAGAATTTGATCTGGGGTTCCTATTCTTCACAGGTGGTGTCATGAGGACATTCACCTGAAGACTTTCAAGGCACCTTTTGGGAACCCAGATTTTCTTCATAGGAGAACCGTTCCTGCAGTTAGTGCCAACATATCTAGCAAATACTTCACCATTCTGATTTTTGAACAGTTTATAGGTGGAGTCAAATAACTCATCAGAAGAATGAGAAGATTCACATGTAAAGGCAGATAAATTAGATGGATCAACTAGAGGTCCCTTTGCAGCAACCCATGAGGTTTTGGGGTACTGCTCAGGCTTCCAATATGTACCATCAGCATTGAGTTTCCTCTCAAAGGCAATACCCTCTTTCCTAGGGTTCCTGTTGAGGATCTGCTTTTTAAGCACATCACAAAGAGTCTGATGCCCTTTGAGGCTTTTGTACATGCCTGTCATGTACAATTCCTTCTGTCCTGCATCATCAGTGATACTAGCAATGTCCTCAGATGAGGAATTAGTGATAGCAGAGACAGTTGAAGAATTTGTAGCATTAGAAGCATTTGAACATTCAGGTGAAGAATTAGCAGATTCACGTTCAATGCATTTCAAACATGGAGGAACAAATTCTTCCTGAGCAGCACTGATTTGTTGAGCAAGTAATGAATCGCGCTCCTTCTGAAGATCTTCATAACTTTCTCTTAGCTTCTCAAGATCTTGCTTTCTTTGAAGAAACTCATAAGAAAGCTTCTCATGATCAGATAAGAGAGTGTTATGTTGATCTTGAAGGGTTTCATACTTAGTATGAAGTCTCTGAAGACTTTTAGCCAAAGCTTTTGACTGATCCATTTCTTCACCCAACATATCATCACTCTTACTAAGCATGTTATGAACCTTTTCCAAAGCTCTTTGTTGTTTAGCGGCAAGGGAAGCAAGTTTGACATAACTGGGTCCAAATTCATCATCAGATTCATCATCACTAGATTCAGACAGATAGCATTCAGTTACCTTTTCACCATCTGCCATAAGGCATGGTGAGGAGGATGATGATTCTGGTTCGAATGTCATTGATTTGAGAGATTCCTTAAAGTCCTCAAACCAAGGATCATGACAGGTTCGATGACCTTCATAGATATCAGAGAAACGGTCCCAGATAAACTTCGCATGATCGAGATGCATAATGTTCCTGAACTGATTTTGAGACAGACAAGAGCAGATGATGTCCTTCGCCGTGAGGTTGAGAAGAGTGTACTTGTGAATGTCATCAGCTTCCGCCGTCTCGCACAGATCGGTAAGACTAATCTCAGTGATGGTCCACAGTTCACTGTTCATCGCCATGAGGCACTTCTTCATCATGGCCTTCCACTTGGGATAATCATGACCGTCAAAGATGGGGCATGTCACTTTCTTCATACCTGCGGTCGACATAACTAAAACTCCAGGCGGTTAAACCGAAATCACAGAGAACAAGGGAGTACCTTGCTCTGATACCAATTGAAAGTGCGTTATATCGACTAGAGGGGGGTGAATAGGCGATTTTTATGAATTCTTCACTGAGGAATTTGCTAGTGAGGAAATTCCTTAGCGAACAACTACTTGCAGCGGAATAAGTACTCAAAAGTATGCATAGCAGAACACAAGCATAGTCATCATGATGAAATGAAAACAAGCACAGAGTACAGAAAGCGTAAACACAGGATAACACAGGATGAAGACAAACAGACTGAAGAAATTGAACTGAGGAAATTGAGAAAGTCTTCAGTCAAAGTCTTCAAACACAGATATGAACAAGCATACAACACAGTAATGAGGAAATGAAAGAGTTCAGGAAACAGAACCAGTTGGCTTGGTGAAGACAATGATTCGGTAGACCAGTTCCAACTGCTGTCTCAGTTGTACGTATGGTTGGAGTGGTTAGGTATTTAAACCTGAGGACACACAGTCCTCACCGTATTCTCCTTGAACTAAGGTCACACAGACCTCGTCCAATCACTTGTGGTAAGTCTTCAGGTGACTTCCAAACCTTCACAAACTCGGTCACTCGGCGATCCACAATTTCCTCTTGGATGCTCTAGACCATGACGCCTAACCGTCTGGAAGAAGCACGGTCTTCAAAGGTAACGAGCGTCGGATCCACGCAGGATCAATCTCTTCAGTGATGCTCAATCACTTTGGGTTTGTAGGTGTTTGGGTTTGGGTTTTCCTCACTTGATGATTTTCGCTCAAAGTCCTCGGAGGATGGGATGCTCTGAATTGACAAGTGTCAGTTTCTCTCGGAGCAGCCAACCAGCTAGTGGTTGTAGGGGGCGGCTATTTATAGCCTAGGGAGCAGCCCGTCATGATAAGACATAAATGCCCTTCAATGATATGACCGTTAGGTGGGTAGATATTTTGGGACAGCTGGCGCATAGCACAGCAACGGTCGGAAATTTGAGTATCAAATTCCTCAACGCTATCATGTTCCTCACTGTGTAGGCAATCCGCACTGGCGAATTCCTAACTCCTTAGTCAGAACAAATTCCTCAGAGACCAGAAGAGCTTCGTCTCTGTCACTGAAGAATATGACTGAACTGTATGAGATTTCCAATGGCTTCACTCGAAGGGATTGGTAGGTGTAGGATTTTGAGTTGAGCATCACATGGAAATTTTTCCTTAGTATTTCCTCGACCCCCTTTAACAGTACGGTGTTTCCTATGACTCAAGAAAGAGAAAATGAAACTACGAAAACAAAAGTCTTCACGCTTCATGTTCCTCAAATGAATACCAAGTCTTCAAGGTCACACCAATTTCTTCACTTTCAAAGTCTTTAGAAAGTCTTCATAAATCCAAAGTCTTCAGTCGAAGAACTTCATTTTTAGGGGTCGACTTTCTTTGTAAATATCAAACTCCTCATAGACTTATAGACCTGTGTACACTCATAAACACATTAGTCCCATAACCTATAAGTCTTCAATACACCAAAATCACTAAGGGGCACTAGATGCACTTACAATCCATGGTTACAGCGCAATAAGCAAAGGACACAAGCGAAGAAAAATTGAAGACTTTCTCTCTCCACAACTATTATGATGATGCCTTTGATCTAGAATATCACTGTAATTACATGTGAAGAAATAAAATGCATTTTGTAACAGATGAGTTTTTGTCTGAAACCTTGATACTTCGAAAGAGATTGTCCATTTTGTACATGAAGTGCATCTAATTGATGATGTGGATTTGATTGGTGCATTTTGAACACACAAAAAGTCTGGAGTTTAAATAAGTTCAAGAAAATGAAATCCCTTTGTAACAGATGAGTTTCTGTATGAAACCCTGATACTTCGAAAGAGATTGTCCGTTTTGTACACGAAGTGCATCTAGTTTTTGCCGTAACCCTCTCAACTTTTATGCACATGCTATGTGGGTGAAATGATGATACCATGCCAACTTTCAACCTTTTCAGAGTTCATTTGAAATGCTTTTGAATTTCAGGGTCTTATAGCTCAAAAAACAGTAAATGCATGAAAAATAAGAAATGAAGTCACAAACAGTTGAAAATTGATGATGTGGCTTTGAATGGTTCATTTTGAACACACAAAAAGTCTGGAGTTCAAATAAGTTCAAAAAAATGAAATCCCTTTGTAACAGATGAGTTTTCGTCCGAAACCCTGATACTTCCAAGAGATTGCTCGTTTTGTACATGAAGTGCATGTAGCTTTTGCCGTAACCCTCTGAACTTTTTTGCACATGCTATGTGGGTGAAATAATGATACCATGCCAACTTTCAACCTTTTCAGAGTTCATTTGTAGTGCTTTTCAATTTCAGGGTCATTTAGCGCAAAAAGAATGAACTAATAGAAAAAATAATGAACTTAAAATAATCAATTAAAATATTATGTTATGATCAACTAAAACAAAACTATAATATTCATCAATAGCAAAAGCAATCAACTAAAAAGTTTTTATAAAACTCTAATAGCAAAAGGAATCAATTAAAAAGCTTTTGTAAACCTCTATTATTTTTTAAACTAAAATTATATAAAATTTATGCAACTAAAATTATCAAAGTATTTTCTGTTCAAAACATTAATGGCAAAAAGGATTTTCAGAAAGAAAATTTTTTGTTAAAAACTTAAATAGAAAACTAAAATAACAAAATATGTTCTTGATTAAAATAGACCTTTAAAATAATCTAAAAATTACCAAATTTAATATAATGATAAAATACAATAATATTAAATAGCAGGAAAAAGAATCACTCAAAAATCTATTTTTTAGTAAAGTTATTCACAAACTAGTAATTCACACTAATTTAAAAGAATTCAAATTTAAACTATTCAAATTTGCAAATTAATGGCACTAACAGAAAGTCTATAATTTTTGTGACCTAACAGCAAAAAGAATTAAAGCAATAAAGCAAAAAACAAAAGGAAGTAAATAATGCAAAAAGCAAAACAAAAAACTAGAAAAAAATGCCACCTACTAGGCCACCACGGCCTGAATACGACTAGAAACCCCATTGGGCCAGGATTCAGGCCCACAGCAGGCCCACAGGCACAGAGACAAGTTTAGGCCAGAAGGCCTGCAATAGCGAGGAGTTCGAATGGGATGGCACATCAGCGCTTATAAACAGGTGCCGGAGCTCCTCAACTAGCGAGGTGGGACTAAACTTCCGACCGTACCACACCAGTACAAGGCTTTTGGTCCCGGTTGGTGGCACCAACCGGGACTAAAGGTGTGCATTGGTACCGGTTCATGGCACCAACCGGGACCAATGCCCCCCCTTTAGTCCCGGTTGGTGGCCCCGGTTGGTGCCACCAACTAGGACCAAAGGCCTCTGCTTCCCGCCCTTTGGGCTGCTGAAAAGAGACCTTTGGTCCCGGTTGGTGGCACCAACCAGGACTAAAGGGGGCATTGGTCTTGGTTGGTGCCACGAACCGGGACCAATGCTTTGTGTATATAAGCAAGACTTGTGAAAATTTTCACTTCTCATCTCGCAGTTGCCGCCCCGACGACATCGACGCCGCCAGGCTGCCCCCCCCCCGACCGCCGTCTTTGTCGTCGCCGTCGTCCCTGCCCCGGCCTCGCTGCACCCTGCCCTGACCTCGACGCGCCCTGCCCCGACCTCGCCTTCGCCAAGCACTGCCCCGACCTCGCCGCGCGCTGCCCCGACCTCTCCGTCGCGCACG
>NC_057796.1:498248354-498264369 GCF_018294505.1 Triticum aestivum
CGCCCTGACGCCGACGACAAAGGCCCTGTTCACATATATAGATTTTTTGTTCATTTTGTAGTAGTAGATGATGATGATGATGTATGTATGTTCATATGAAAAAGTTAGAATTTTTTTCTATTCATAGATTTTTTTGGTGATATTATTGTAGAATATGCAAATGTTTGTATGTTCATATGCAAAGAATATGTCATTTTTAATAGAATTTTTTTGATTTTTTTCTGTTGTAATTTTGTTCATAGAATTTTTTGTTGTTTTTTTCTGTTGTAATTTTGTTCATAAAGTTTTAGGATGAAAAAAAGAAGAAGAAGAAAAAAAGGGAGGAGGAGAAGTTTCGTTTAGTTTTAGGATTATTTTAGTTTATGTTTAGTTTAGGAAGAAGGAAAAGAAAAAGGAGAAGAAGAGGAGAGGAAGAAGAGGAGAAATAAATAAGAAGAGAAAAAAAGGAAGAAAAAAAGAGGAGAAGAAGAAAGGGAAAGGGATAGAGGAGAAGAAGAAAAAATAGAAAACTTCTTCTCCTCTATTCCTTTCTTCTTCTCGTCTTTTTTCTTCTTCTTTTTTTTCTTCTTTTTTTCTTCTTTTTTTTTCTTCTTCTTCCTTTTATTATTTTTTGTCGGGTATGTCGTTATCGATATACCCCCTCCCCGATAAGTTCGACATGAGGGGTGGAGGGGTCGCCAAGGGTTCGAGGGGCGAGGGTCAGGAACTAGCTAGGGTAGAGGGTTGAGGGTCACCGAGGGGTCGAGGGTCGCCGAGGATTCGAGGGTCGAGGGGTCGAGGGTCGAGGGTTCAAGGGTCGTCGAGGGACCGAGGGTTCGAGGGTCGAAGGTCGAGGATTTCCGAGCGGTCGAGGGTCTGGCAATGTGCACAAGTTGATCCAAACCCTAGAAGCGCTGCCGAGGCCACCCAAATTTACCAAGTTAAAAGAGTGTTGTCGTCGAGGCCACCCCGAACCCTTGAAGCGTTGCTGAGGCCACCCCAAACCCTAGAGAAGCGTCAAGGCCACTAATATGATTCCTTGTTGTGATTAGCTAGCAGGTCTACATTTGCCACTAATATATCCATCTGTCATGTTTGTATAATAATTTTCATGTTGTAATATTTACAGAAACTATGGAGCACGGCCGAGACGAGGAAGCAGAAGAGGTGTTGGGGGACATAATCGCAGCCGGAGGTGATGTCATGTCATATCTCAACGAAACCGATGGTCTGGAAGGAGAGGGTGAAGCGGGCTATGGTTATAAAACAATGGAGGAGGAAGGACATGATTATGATGGCTCCGGTGACCGAATGCCGCAAGGAGACCGTGATGACAGCTCTGATGACCGAACAGAGTCCGGCCAGGTATATATATTAATTAAACCTGTGCTGACTAGCTAATTGATGCATTCATTGTTTTGGTATGTACACATATTAACTCTCGTTTTTCTTGTTTTTTCTAGCCCTCCGGATCGAGCACAACTTCGGTAAAGAGACGAGGCCTGAAGAAAAAGTTGGGCTCGGATGAAAGGTTCACGATCACAACAATCGCGCGCGATGGCCAACCGATTGAACCCATCCGGACCAAGGAAGCATTTTCTGCTCAGTGCGGGGTTCTTTTTAGGGACATGATCCCGATCAGCATCCACCAATGGTATAAGCCTAAGAAGGAAGACCATGAGGTGTCTTATGTCAACGATAGGCAGAAAGATGATCTTTGGGCCGCGCTGAAGGCAAATTTCACCCTACCGCCAGAGGAGGATCCGGAGAAGCTAGTTAAAGAGCCATTGATCAAGTCTCATGCTCTTAAGAAGATGGCGGATCTATTCAGGAGGTGGAAGACTGAGCTGAAAACAACATTTGTCGACAAAGAAAAGACACCAGAATTCACCGGCCGGTATGAGAAGATCAGAGAATACTGGGACGCATTTGTGGCCCACAAGACATCGGAGAAGAGTAAGAAGATGTCAGCGAAAAACAAGATAAATGCTGTGAAGAAGGAGCATCACCATCGCATGGGGTAAGGTGGCTACCTCAAAGCCCAGCCATTGTGGGCCAAGGCTGAGAATGACCTGCTTGATAAAGGGGTCGAACCAGAGACGTTGAACTGGCCAGACCATTGCCGAACTTGGTTCTTTGGGGTTGGCGGAACCTTGGACCCTGTAACAGGGAAGTGCGTTTGGACGAACGAGCAACTGCGAATACCCGTCACGAAGCTTCAGGACTATATCGCCGCAGCGCAGCAAGGGACATTTGTTCCAGGCAGAGAGAACGACAAGCTCACAATGGCCCTCGGGAATCCTGAGCACCCTGGACGGACACGAGGCACGCCAGGCTCCATTCCGTGGAAGGCTGGGTTTCCGGACGCAGGCGGTTACAAATGCCAGGAGAGGAGGAAGAAAGTGGAGTATACCCAACTGCAGAAGTTGCACGCAAGGGTACAAGCGCTAGAGGAACGAGAAGCAGTTCACAACAAGCGACTGATACGTCTCCATCGTATCTACTTTTCCAAACACTTTTGCCCTTGTTTTGGACTCTAACTTGCATGATTTGAATGGAACTAACCCGGACAAACGCTGTTTTCAGCAGAATTGCCATGGTGTTATTTTTGTGCAAAAATAAGAGTTCACGGAATGACCTGAAACTTCACGGAGAATATTTTTGGAATATATAAAAAGTACTGGCGAAATAATCAAGACCAGGGGGCCCACACCCTGTCCATGAGGGTGGGGGCGCGCCTACCCCCTGGGCGCACCCCCTGCCTCGTGGGCCCCCTGGAGCTCCACCGACCTCAACTCCAACTCTATATATTCATGTTCGAGGAGAAAAAATTAGAGAGAAAGATTCATCGCGTTTTACGATACGGAGCCACCGCCAAGCCCTAATCTCTCTCGGGAGGACTGATCTTGAGTCCGTTCGGGGCTCCGGGGAGGGGAATCCGTCACCGTCGTCATCATCAACCTTCCTCCATCACCAATTTCATGATGCTCACCGCCGTGCATGAGTAATTCCATTGTAGGCTTGCTGGACGGTGATTGGTTGGATGAGATTTATCATGTAATCGAGTTAGTTTTGTTAGGGTTTGATCCCTAGTATCCACTATGTTCTGAGATTGATGTTGCTATGACTTTGCTATGCTTAATGCTTGTCAGTAGGGCCCGAGTGCCATGATTTCAGATCTGAACCTATTATGTTTTCATGAATATATGTGAGTTCTTGATCCTATCTTACAAGTCAATAGTCACCTACTATGTGTTATGATCCGGCAATCCCGAAGTGACAATAATCGGGACCACTCCCGGTGATGACCGTAGTTTGAGGAGTTCATGTATTCACTAAGTGTTAATGCTTTGGTCCGGTACTCTATTAAAAGGAGGACTTAATATCCCTTAGTTTCCAATAGGACCCCGCTGCCACGGGACGGTAGGACAAAAGATGTCATGCAAGTCCTTTTCCATAAGCACGTATGACTATATTCGAAATACATGCCTACATTACATTGATGAATTGGAGCTAGTTCTGTGTCACCCTATGTTATAACTGTTGCATGAGGAATCGCATCCGACATAATTATCCATCACTGATCCAATGCCTACGAGCTTTTCACATATTGATTTTGCTTAGTTACTTTTCCATTGCCACTGTTACAATTACTACAAAACTGCTACTGTTACTTTTGCCACCGTTACCGTTACTTCCATACTACTTTGTTACTAAATACTTTGCTGCTGATATTAAGTTTTCCAGGTGTGGTTGAATTGACAACTCAACTGCTAATACTTGAGAATATTCTTTGGCTCCCCTTGTGTCGAATCAATAAATTTGGGTTGAATACTCTACCCTCGAAAACTGTTGCGATCCCCTATACTTGTCGGTTATCAAGACTATTTTCTGGCGCCGTTGCCGGGGAGCATAGCTCTATTCTTTGAGTCACTTGGGATTTATATCTGTTGATCACTATGAGGAACTTGAAAGACGAAAAAACCAAGATTTATCCCTCAACTACGAGGGGAGGTAAGGAACTGCCATCTAGCTCTGCACTTGATTCACCTTCCGTTATGAGTAAATTTGCGACAACTACACCTGCTATTGATTCTGATAGGTCGCATGTTATTGATGATGCCACTTCTGCTATGCATGATACTTATGATGAAAGTACTTCTATGCTTGATAATATTGTGCCATTAGGTGAATTTCTTGATGAACAACTTGCTAGGGCTAGATAGAATGAAATTATTGAAACAGATAATATTGATGAAAGTGATGATGAAGATTCTCCCCCTAGATATGAATTGCCTGATGTACCTGAGGGTTATGTTATGGATGAAGAAACTCCTAGAGATTTTCTTGCTTGCAATGATAGATATGATCTTAAAAAATTATTAGCTAAGCTGAAAGAAAAATCTTTGAATGCTAGAATGAAATATGACCCTGCTTTTGCTACTTCACCTATTTGTATTTCCGATAAGGATTATGATTTCTCTGTCGACCCTGAGATAATTACTTTGGTTAAATCTGATCCTTTCTATGGCTATGAGTCTGAAACTGTTGTGGCACATCTTACTAAATTAAATGATATAGCCACCCTATTCACTCATGAGGAGAAAATTCGTTACTACTATATCCTTAAGTTATTTCCGTTCTCGTTAAAGGGTGATGCTAAAACTTGGTTTAATTCTCTTGATCCTGGTTGTGTGCGTAGTCCCCAGGATATGATTTATTACTTCTCTGCTAAATATTTCCCCGCTCATAAGAAACAAGCTGCCTTAAGGGAAATATATAATTTGTGCAAATTGAAGAGAGTCTCCCACAAGCTTGGGGGAGGCTTCTCCGATTACTTAATGCTTTTCCTGATCATCCTCTCAAGAAAAATGAAACACTTGATATCTTTTATAATGGACTAACTGATGCTTTCAGAGACCACCTAGATAGTTGTGCTGGTTGTGTTTTCAGGGAAAGAACTGTTGATCAAGCTGAATCGCTATTGAATAATATGTTGAGTAATGAAAATAATTGGACACTTCCTGAACCAACTCCTAAGCCAACTCCGAAGAAAAGGGGTATTCTATTTCTCAGTCCTGAAGATATGCAAGCGGCAAAGAAATCTATGAAAGAGAAGGGTATTAAAGTTGAAGATGTTAAAAATTTACCACCTATTGAAGAAATACATGGTCTTGATGACCTGACACAGGTAGTAAAGGTAAATTCTCTCTATAGATTTGATGAAGGTGATATTCCTCGTTATAAGTCTACTAGCCAATGCTTAGATGAGATTGATAATTTTATTGTTAAACAAGAAAACTTTAATGCTTATGTTGGTAGACAATTGAAACGTAATGCTTGTATGATTGAACACTTGAGTGGTTATATGTCTAGAGTTAAAGGTGAACTTAAACTTATTAGTAAACATGCTTCTATGGTTACCACTCAAGTAGAACAAGTGCTTAAAGCTCAAAATGATTTGCTTAATGAATTAAATAATAAGAAAAATGATAATGTTGTTAGAGTTATGACTAGAGGGGGTAAAATGACTCAGGAACCTTTGTATCCTGAGGGCCACCCTAAGAGAATTGAGCAAGATTCTCAGAGAACTAATGTTGATGCACCTAGTCCTTCTAAGAAGAAGAAAAAGAAAAATGATAGGACTTTGCATCCTTCTAGTGAACCTGTTCTTGACACACCTGAGAATCCTAATGATATTTCTATTTCTGATGCTGAAACACAATCTGGTGATGAACATGAACCTAGTGATAATATTAATGATGATGTTCATGTTGATGCTCAACCTAGCAATAATAATGATGTAGAGATTGAATCTGCCGTTGATCTTGATAACCCACAATCAAAGAATCAACGTTATGATAAGAGAGACTTTGTTGCTAGGAAGCACGGTAAAGAAAGAGAACCATGGGTTCAGAAACCCATGCCCTTTCCTCCTAAACCATCCAAGAAAAAGGATGATGAGGATTTTGAGCGCTTTGTTGAAATGATTAGACCTATCTTTTTGCGTATTCGTTTGACTGATATGCTTAAAATGAATCCTTATGCTAAGTATATGAAAGATATTGTTACAAATAAGAGAAAGATACCGGAAGCTGAAATTTCCACCATGCTTGCTAATTATACTTTTAAGGGTGGAATACCAAAGAAACTAGGAGATCAAGGAGTACCAACTATACCATGCTCCATTAAAAGAAATTATGTTAAAACTGCTTTATGTGATCTTGGAGCCGGTGTTAGTGTTATGCCTCTCTCTTTATATCGTAGACTTGATTTGAATAAGTTGACACCTACTGAAATATCTTTGCAAATGGCCGATAAATCAACTGCTATACCTGTCGGTATTTGTGAGGATGTGCCTGTTGTGGTTGCAAACGTTACTATTTTAACGGACTTTGTTATTCTTGATATTCCCGAGGACGATAGTATGTCGATTATCCTTGGTAGACCATTTTTGAATACTGCAGGGGCTGTTATTGATTGCAACAAAGGCAATGTCACTTTTCATGTTAATGGCAATGAGCATACGGTACACTTTCCGAGGAAACAACCTCAAGTCCACAGTATCAATTCTATTGGAAAAATTCCAACGCTTATTATTGAAGGTTTTGAATTTCCTCGATATTCTTATTGTTGGGGATGTGCATATCCCCGTTGAGGTAACCTTGTGCTATTCAAAAATTCTCCGGTTTCATGCGATTCGGAATGAGTTTGTTAACAAGACTTGATCAACCTTGTTAGTGGATTCCTTTTGACGAGCATGACATGGATGAAGTTAGAAAGCACAACTCTCTGTACCCTCCTTTTACTTTCTGTTATTTAGAATAAATAAAGCAAAAATAGTATTTTCTGTTTGTTTTCTAAATTATCCTTGCAATAAAAAATACCCCGAAAATAAAAGTTCTCCAAATGTTCCGAAATTGAAATATGATTTTTTGTAGAATATTTAAGAATATCTGGCACTGAGAACACACCAGGGGGACCCACCATTTGGCCACGAGGGTCCAGGGCGCGCCCCCTGCCTCGTGGGCCCTACGTGGCCCCCCTTCACTTATTCCAGCACCCACACACTCCTTCTTCCTCCAGAAAAAAATACCAACCAGCTCAAGCACGATTTCTAGCTCATCTTGCTGCCATTTTCGATCTCCTTTGCTCAAAGCTCCACTCACAAAACTGCTTTGGTAGATTGTTCTTCGGTATGTGACTCCTCCAATGGTCCAATTAGTTTTTGTTCTAGTGCTTTATTTATTGCAAATTTTTGCTGCTTAGGTGACCCTGTTCTTGAGCTTGCATGTCAAATTTATATGGTCCCAAGTAGTTCTAATGCATGATATAGTCTCTAGGCACTTGAGGGAGTAGTTGGTATCAATCTTGTTGAGTTTGGTTCACTTTTATTTTGAGTCACTAAAAATTTCAGAAATTTTTTAGAGGAAGAAATATGTTTAGGAAAATGTACCAGGGTGGTTCCTCAAAGAAGCAAGGACCCAGGCCCGTGATACGTGAGCCGGACTATGAACTACCAAGAGAAGCTCAAGTGCGGCCTTGTGAATGGCCGTCAGAAGATTTTATGGTCCAAGCAGGAATTAAGGAGGAATTTGACGCATATGTGCGTAATGCTGAACTCGAGAGCTTCATGTCAGATAAGTGCCCCCAATATTACCACCTAACTGATTCCTTGGTGAGAAGGTTTAAATTTACATCCTCGCGCAATTCTCACACTCCTATTTGATCTCTATGATAAATCTTATACCATGGACTTAGAAGATTTTAATACTGCTTGTAAACTCCCGCAGTGGGGTAATGCTAGTGAACCTCGCAAATCAGAATTTAAAGACTTTCTTGCTAGTATAACTGTGGGGGAATCTAGAGAAATCACGCAAGCTACCATAGGGAGCATCCATTCTCCTGCCATACATTATTTTGCTCTCTTTATAGGTAGATGCATTAACGGCAAGCATGAGGCTTGTCACATGTGTGTTCCAGATCTTAGTGTTCCCAAGAGTGCTATATTAGGAGATAAACAATATAACTTGGGGGTCATTGTTGCACGTAGGTTGCATCATAACATTATTAGTGGAGATTTGTTTGGTGGAATTTATGCAACCCGTGTAGCTAATTATCTTGAGATACCCATACATGAAAATGATATGGAATTGCCTCCTACTTATTTAGATTATAATGCTATGGTTCGCCATCAATTTGTTGAGAGGAATGAACAGTCCCTCCAGTACCGACTAACCTTTGACAGACATCGCACTGTCCATGTTGCTCTCCCTGCTCCTGCTTTCTTTGACTTTCAGGCAAAACGGAGATATGTTATAACCAGGGAGGAGGCAAACGAGTAGAAGAGGAGGGCGGAAGTGTTGGGGAACATAGTAATTTCAAAAACATTCCTACGCACACGCAAGATCATGGTGATGCATAGCAACGAGAGGGGAGAGTGTTGTCCACGTACCCTCGTAGTCCGAAAGCGGAAGCGTTATGACAACACGGTTGATGAGTCGTACGTCTTCATGATCGACCGATCCTAGTACCAAATGTACGGCACCTCCGCGATCTGCACACGTTCAGCTCAGTGACGTCCCACGACCTCACGATCCAGTAGAGCTTCGAGGGAGAGTTTCGTAGCACGACGGCGTGATGATGGTGATGATGAAGCTACCGACGTAGGGCTTCGCCTAAGCACTGCTACGATATGACCGAGGTGGAATATGGTGGAGGGGGGCACCGCACACGGCTTGGAACAATCAACTTGTGTGTCTTAGTGTGCCCCCCTGCCCCCGTATATAAAGGAGGAAGGGGGAGGCCGGCCGGCCCTTGGTGCGCCCAAGGAGAGGAGGAACCCTCCTCCTAGTAGGAGTAGGATTCATCCTTTCCTAGTCCTACTAGGAAGGAGGAAGGGGGAAGGAAAGAGAGGAGAGGGAGAGGGAAAGAGGGGCCGCGCCCCCCTCCCCTAGTCCAATTCGGACTCCCCTTGGGAGGGGGCGCGCCACCTCCTGGGCTGCTGCCCTCTCTCTCTCCCCTAAGGCCCACTAAGGCCCAATACTTCCCCCGGGGGGGTTCCGGTAACCCTCCGGCACTCCAGTTTTCTCTGAAATCACCCGGAACACTTCCGGTGTCCGAATATAGCCGTCCAATATATCAATATTTATGTCTCAACCATTTTTAGACTCCTCGTCATGTCCTTGATCACATCCGGGGCTCCGAACTATCTTCGGTACATCAAAACACATAAACTTATAATACCGACCGCCACCGAACGTTAAGCGTGCGGACCCTACGGGTTTGAGAACTATGTAGACATGACCGAGACTCATCTCTGTTCAATAACCAACAGCGGAACTTGGATGCTCATATTGGCTCCTACATATTCTACGAAGATCTTTATCGGTCAAATCGGATAACAACATACGTTGTTCCCTTTGTCATCGGTATGTTACTTGCCCGAGATTCGGTCGTCGGTATCTCAATACCTAGTTCAATCTCGTTACCGGCAAGTCTCTTTACTCGTTCCGTAATGCATCATCCCGCAACTAACTCATTAGTTACATTGCTTGCAAGGCTTATAGTGATGTGCATTACCGAGAGGGCCCAGAGATACCTCTCCGATACTCGGAGTGACAAATCCTAATCTCGATCTATGCCAACCCAACAAACACCTTCAGAGACACCTGTAGAGCATCTTTATAATCACCCAGTTACGTTGTGACGTTTGATAGCACACAAGGTGTTCGTCCGGTATTCGGGAGTTGCATAATCTCATAGTCATAGGAACATGTATAAGTCATGAATAAAGCAATAGCAACATACTAAACGATCAAGTGCTAAGCTAACGGAATGGGTCAAGTCAATCACATCATTCTCTAATGATGTGATCCCGTTAATCAAATGACAACTCATGTCTATGGCTAGGAAACTTAACCATCTTTGATTCAACGAGCTAGTCAAGTAGAGGCATACTAGTGACACTCTGTTTGTCTATGTATTCACACATGTACTAAGTTTCCGGTAAATACAATTCTAGCATGAATAATAAACATTTAGCATGATATAAGGAAATATAAATAACAACTTTATTATTGCCTCTAGGGCATATTTCCTTCAGTCTCCCACTTGCACTAGAGTCAATAATCTAGTTCACATCGCCATGTGATTTAACACCAATAGTTCACATAATCATGTCATTAATATCCATAGTTCAGATCGCCATGTGCCAACACTCAAAGGGTTTACTAGAGTCAGTAATCTAGTTCACATCGACATGTGATTAACACCCAAAGAGTACTAAGGTGTGATCATGTTTTGCTTGTGAGAGAAGTTTAGTCAACGGGTCTGCCAAATTCAGATCCGTATGTATTTTGCAAATTTCTATGTCTACAATGCTCTGCACGGAGCTACTTTAGCTAATTGCTCCCACTTTCAATATGTATCCAGATTGAGACTTAGAGTCATCTGGATCAGTGTCAAAACTTGCATCAACGTAACCCTTTATGATGAACCTTTTGTCACTTCCATAATCGAGAAACATATCCTTATTCCACTAAGGATAATTTTAACCGCTGTTTAGTGATCTACTCCTAGATCACTATTGTACTCCCTTGCCAAACTCAGTGTAGGGTATACAATAGATCTGGTACACAGCATGGCATACTTTATAAAACCTATGGCTGAGGCATAGGGAATGACTTCCATTCTATTTCTATCTTCTGCCGTGGTCGGGCTTTGAGTCTTCCTCAATTTCACACCTTGTAACACAGGAAAGAACTCTTTCTTTGATTGTTCCATTTTGAACTACTTCAAAATCTTGTCAAGGTATGTACTCACTGAAAAAATTATGAAGCGTCTTGATCTATCTCTATAGATCTTGATGCTCAATATGTAAGCAGCTTCACCAAGGTCTTTCTTTGAAAAACTCCTTTCAAATACTCCTTTATACTTTCCAGAAAATTCTACATTATTTTCTATCAACAATATGTCATTCACATATATTTCTCAGAAATGCTGTAGTGCTCCCACTCACTTTCTTGTAAATACAGGCTTCACCGCAAGTCTGTATAAAACTATATGCTTTAATCAACTCATCAAAGTGTATATTCCAACTCCAAGATGCTTGCACCAGTCCATAGATGGATCGCTGGAGCTTGCACATTTTGTTAGCATCCTTTGGATTGATAAAACCTTCAGCTTGCATCATATACAACTCTTCTTCCAGAAATCCATTCAGGAATGCAGTCTTTACATCCATTTGCCAAATTTCATAATCATAAAATGCAGCAATTGCTAACATGATTCGGACGGACTTAAGCATCACTACGGGTGAGAAGGTCTCATCGTAGTCAACTCCTTGAACTTTGTCAAAACCTTTTTCGACAAGTCTAGCTTTGTAGATAGTAACACTACTATCAACGTTCGTCTTCCTCTTGAAGATCCATTTATTTTCTATGGCTTGCCGATCATCGGGCAAGTCGACCAAAGTCCACACTTTGTTCTCATACATGGATCCCATCTCAGATTTCATGGCCTCAAGCCATTTCGCGGAAACTGGGCTCATCATCGCTTCCTCCTAGTTCGTAGGTTTGTCATGGTCAAGTAACATGACCTCCAGAACAGGATTACCATACCACTTTGGTGCGGATCTCACTCTGGTTGACCTACGAGGTTCGGTAGTAACTTGATCTGAAGTTACATGATCATCATCATTAGCTTCCTCACTAATTGGTTTAGGAGTCACAGGAACAGATTTCTGTGATGAACTACTTTCCAATAAGGGAGCAGGTACAGTTACCTCATCAAGTTCTACTTTCCTCCCAGTCACTTCTTTCAAGAGAAACTCCTTCTCTAGAAAGGATCCATTCTTAGCAATGAATGTCTTTCCTTCGGATCTGTGATAGAAGGTGTACTCAACTGTCTCCTTTGGGTATCCTATGAAGACACATTTCTCCGATTTGGGTTTGAGCTTATCAGGATGAAACTTTTTCAAATAAGCATCACAACCCCAAACTTTAAGAAACGACAACTTTGGTTTCTTGCCAAACCACAGTTCATATGGTGTCGTCTCAATGGATTTAGATGGTGCCCTATTTAACGTGAATGCAGCTGTCTCTAATGCATAACCCCAAAACGATAGTGGTAAATCGGTAAGAGACATCATAAATTGCACCATATCTAATAAAGTACGGTTATGATGTTCGGACACACCATTACGCTGTGGTGTTCCAGGTGGCGTGAGTTGTGAAACTATTCTGCATTGTTTCAAATGAAGACCAAACTCGTAACTCAAATATTCTCCTCCACGATCAGATCATAGAAACTTTATTTTTCTTGTTACGATGATTTTCCACTTCACTCTGAAATTATATGAACTTTTCAAATGTTTCAGACTTATGTTTCATCAAGTAGATATACCCATATCTGCTCAAATCATCTGTGAAGGTCAGAAAATAACGATACCCGCCGCGAGCCTCAACACTCATTGGATCGCATACATCAGTATGTATTATTTCCAATAAGTCGATTGCTCGCTCCATTGTTCCGGAGAACGGAGTCTTAGTCATCTTGCCCATAAGGCATGGTTCGCAAGCATCAAGTGATTCATCATCAAGTGATTCCAAAATCCCATCAGCATGGAGTTTCTTCATGCGCTTTACACCAATATGACCTAAACGGCAGTGCCACAAATAAGTTGCACTATCATTATTAACTTTGCATCTTTTGGCTTCAATATTATGAATATGTGTATCACTACGATCGAGATCCAACAAACCATTTTCATTGGGTGTATGACCATAGAAGGTTTTATTCATGTAAACAGAACAACAATTATTCTCTAACTTAAATGAATAACCGTATTGCAATAAACATGATCAAATCATATTCATGCTCAACGCAAACACCAAATACCACTTATTTCGGTTCAACACTAATCCCGAAAGTATAGGGAGTGTGCGATGATGATCATATCAATCTTGGAACTACTTCCAACACACATCGTCACCTCGCCCTTAACTAGTTTCTGTTCATTCTGCAACTCCCGTTTCGAGTTACTACTCTTAGCAACTGAACCAGTATCAAATGCCGAGGGGTTGCTATAAACACTAGTAAAGTACACATCAATAACATGTATATCCAATATACCTTTGTTCACTTTGCCATCCTTCTTATCCGCCAAGTATCTAGGGCAGTTCCACTTCCAGTGACCATTTCCTTTGTAGTAGAAGCACTCAGTTTCAGGCTTGGGTCTAGCTTTGGGCTTCTTCACGGGAGCAGCAACTTGCTTGCCGTTCTTTTTGAAGTTCCCCTTCTTCCCTTTGCCCTTTTCTTGAAACTAGTGGTCTTGTTAACCATCAACACTTGATGCTTTTCTTGATTTCTACCTTCGTCGATTTCAGCATCACGAAGAGCTTGGGAATCGTTTCCGTTATCCCTTGCATATTATTGTTCATCATGAAGTTCTAGTAACTTGGTGATAGTTACTAGAGAACTCTTTCAATCACTATCTTATCTAGAAGATTAACTCCCACTTGATTCAAGTGATTGTAGTACTCAGCGTTCTGAGCACATGCTCACTAGCTGAGCTATTCTCCTCCATTTTGTAGGCAAAGTACTTGTCAAAGGTCTCATACCTTTCGACATGGGCATGAGTCTGAAATACTAATTTCAACTCTTGGAACATCTAATATCCTCCGTGGCGTTTCAAAAACGTCTTTGAAGCCCCAATTCTAAGCCGTAAAGCATGGTGCACTAAACTATCAAGTAGTCATCATATCGAGCTTGCCAAACGTTCATAACGTCTGCATTTGCTCCTGCAATCGGTCTGTCACCTAGCGGTGCATCAAGGACATAATTCTTCTGTGCAGCAATGAGGATAATCCTCAGATCACAGATCCAATCCGCATCATTGCTACTAACATCTTTCAATTTAGTTTTTCTAGGAACATATCAAAAATAAAACAAGGGAGCTAAACGCGAGCTATTGATCTACAACATAGATATGCTAATACTACTAGGACTAAGTTCATGATAAATTAAAGTTCAATTAATCATATTGCTTAAGAACTCCCACTAATATAGACATCCCTCTAATCATCTAAGTGATCACGTGATCCATATCAACTAAACCATGTCCGATCATCACGTGAGATGGAGTAGTTTTCAATGGTGAACATCACTATGTTGATCATATCTTCTATATGATTCACGCTCGACCTTTCGGTCTCCAGTGTTCCGAGGCCATATCTGCATATGCTAGGCTCGTCAAGTTTAACTTGAGTATTCTGCGTGTGCAAAACTGGCTTGCACCCGTTGTATGTGAACTTAGAGCTTATCACACCCGATCATCACGTGGTGTCTCAGCACGAAGAACTGTCGCAACGGTGCATACTCAGGGAGAACACTTGTACCTTCAAATTTAGTGAGAGATCATCTTATAATTCTACCGTCGAACTAAGCAAAATAAGATGCATAAAGGATAAACATCACATGCAATCAATATAAGTGATATGATATGGCCATCATCATCTTGTGCCTTTGATCTCCATCTCCAAAGCACCGTCATGATCACCATCGTCACCGGCGCGACCACTTGATCTCCATCGTAGCATCGTTGTCGTCTCACCAACTATTGCTTCTACGACTATCGCTACCGCTTAGTGATAAAGTAAAGCAATTACATGGCGATTGCATTTCATACAATAAAGCGACAACCATATGGCTCCTGCCAGTTGCCGATAGCTCCGTTACAAACATGATCATCTCATACGATAAAATTTAGCATCATGTCTTGACCATATCACATCACAACATGCCCTGCAAAAACAAGTTAGACGTCCTCTACTTTGTTGTTGCAAGTTTTACGTGGCTGCTACGGGCAGAGCAAGAACCGTTCTTACCTACGCATCAAAACCACAACAATATTTTGTCAAGTATGTGTTGTTTTAACCTTCAACGAGGACCGGGCGTAGCCACACTCGATTCAACTAAAGTTGGAGAAACTGACACCCGCCAGCCACCTGTGTGCGAAGCACGTCGGTAGAACCAGTCTCACGTAAGCGTACGCGTAATGTCGGTCCGGGCCGCTTCATCCAACAATACCGCCAAATCAAAGAATGCCATGCTGGTAAGCAGTATGACTAGTATCGCCCACAACTCACTTGTGTTCTACTCGTGCATATAACATCTACGCATAAACCTGGCTCTTATGCCACTATTGTGGAATGTAGTAATTTCAAAAAAAATCCTACGCACACGCAAGATCATGGTGATGCATAGCAACGAGAGGGGAGAGTGTTGTCCACGTACCCTCGTAGACCGAAAGCGGAAGCGTTATGACAACGTGGTTGATGTAGTTGTACGTCTTCACGATCGACCGATCCTAGTATCGAACGTACGGCACCTCCGCGATCTGCACACGTTTAGCTCGGTGACATCCCACGAACTCACGATCCAGTAGAGCTTCGAGGGAGAGTTTCGTCAGCACGACAGCGTGATGATGGTGATGATGAAGCTACCGACATAGGGCTTCGCCTAAGCACTGCTACAATATGACCGAGGTGGAATATGGTGGAGGGGGCACCGCACACGGCTTGGAACAATCAACTTGTGTGTCTTAGGGTGCCCCCTGCCCCCCGTATATAAAGGAGCAAGGGGGAGGCCGGTCGGCCCTTGGTGCGCCCAAGGAGAGGAGGAACCCTCCTCCTAGTAGGAGTAGGATTCATCCTTTCCTAGTCCTACTAGGAAGGAGGAAGGGGGAAGGAAAGAGAGGGAGAGGGAGAGGGAAAGAGGGGCACTAGTAGAAAAAGGGCCTATTGTCCCGGTTGGTAAGGGCCTTTTGTCCTGGTTTTTGAACCGGGACTAAAGGGTCGTTACTAATGCCCTAACCCTTTAGTCCCGGTTCTTACACGAACCGGGACAGATGGGCCTCCACGTGGCCGGTGCGGCGAGCCCAGGCAGGAGGGCCTTTGGTCCCGGTTGGTGGCACTAACCGGGACCAATAGGCATCCACGCGTCAGCATTTCAGGGCCGGGGTTTTTGTTTTTTT
>NC_057796.1:498264738-498269250 GCF_018294505.1 Triticum aestivum
GTTAATTTAGGTGTTTCATATATTGTGTTAGCTAGCTAATTAATAGAGAGAAGTGTCCTCTCTTATCTCCGTGCTTGGTCGACGCTACGTACTATATACGTATGGAGAGGACTAGACACGCTAGTTAGTAATCAAATGAAGGAAACAGAAGATCGTCATGAACATATGCATATAGAGAGAAGTGATATCGACCACCCTCCTTCTCCGAGAGATTGGTCGAACAACAAGTTCTCGTATATCTATCCGACACTACTGGCTACATATATACAATAATTATCTCTTACCATATAATCTCCTAATTAAATTGTAAGAACACAAGGTCCACATAGTATTCTCCATTTTCAGCGATCACGTGGTCAAGGAAGAATGCTGCCAATTCCTCTTGAATTGCTCACATACGATCTGGTGCTAGGAGTTCATCCCGCTTCCGGAACATCTAATTTGAAGAAGGGGGTCAATACATATATATATGAATAAATGAAACTCAACACAAATGATGGTAATAAAATAAAATTGTGAATATTATTGCTTACGCACTTCATATTGTTCGTCAGAGTAGCCCCGCTCACAGGTCGTGTAGCGGATGGACTCGCAAACGTAGTATCCACAGTAATTATTCCCGGGTTCCTGCCACAACCACTTTACAAGAAATAGAGGTCAATCTAACTGATAAGCAAGCATGCTAAATGGTATTGATGAAACTAGCGCTTGAATCACTAGGAGATGCGTGGAACATGCTACTATAGTACTTACTTTCGGGTGTTTAAATTGCAGCTTCTTCGGCAGTCCCGGAGCTTTTTTGGTGAATTTTCTCCAAACCCTACCAGACAAAGAAAACAATTACTTGATATCAGGAAATGAACAAAGTTGCTGATATGGTGGATAATGATCGATTTAACTTACTTCTCGAGCATTTGAGTCATGTCCGCATAGTCCTGGGATCTTTTCATCTCGAGTCTAAGACAGTTACTACTCCCTGCTCAAGCTTAATCTCTAGGAGAATATAGTGGAAGCTGCGCACGCATGCATAAGTCATCAATTACATTACTATAACCTGGACTAATAAGGGAAACCGAATATGCACAAGACAGTAACACTCACTTGAAGTTGTAAGGAAAGAGTATTATATCTTTGTTTTCATTTATTACCAACGATCGTAGCAAGTTGGCCTCGGTATTTTCAGCATGATATTTAACCTCAGTTGCATCTATGAGATTTGTATTAATGAACCCAATATCACCGATTTGTCTTTTCTTCAATTCGGCGATCTTCAATCTGCATAATATAGTGAGGATAATTATAAATACATGCAATAAAAGAGCTGACCTATATAGAGAGACTTAATGACAGAAGTAGTACTACTTACAAACAGTAGCAAGTGATCGTTGATTTATCGAGGGCCTTTTGATTGAAAAACTGGAAGAACTCCTCAAATGGAACATTCAACAGTTCAATTCCAACGAGGTCATGCTCCGGTTTAACTCTCAGCATCAAAGTATTCCTCCCCCGAGACTCCCTGCAGGTTTTCATGTACCAATCATGTAATCTTCGCATCATCGTTGTTAGAGATCTTTCATCTTTGACGAGAGGCTTCCCGTAATGGTATTTGTGTTCGTCCACCTCCAAGATATCATAATGTACATCGTCGAGCAGGTAATCTCCAAGATTGCTATAACCGGGCACCATCCTCGGATCATTAGCGACGATGTCGCTAGACACCTTGAGCGGGGGGCACGATTGGTTCGCTTGTTCGCCGAGCTGGGCAATTTTTTTCCCAGCTCATCGTTCTTTTAACCTTTGATCACTGACAGTACTTCCCGACCGCTCCGCTTCGGCAAATGTCTTTGAAATAATGCGCTCATAGTTGCCTTTCGGCGGAGACTTTGGTGGTTTTGTCAGGGCAGCCAGAGTGCGCTTCGCTTTCACCGGATCTACCTTCTCCTCTGAAGGTGGATGTTTATTTGCTTTCACCCCTTCAAAGAAGTTCGTCACTTCACCTTGAACGATCTTCCTGGTTTCCTCCTCGGTCCTCTCGTATGGTAACTTCTCTGGAGTCTTCAGAGAAGGACCGAATCTGTATTGCCTCCCGCCTCTGGCTGTACTGCTAGACGCCGGCAGAGCAGACGGAGCGGCTGCGGCTGTCTTCTTTCCTTGCTTACGAGGCGGAGGAGAAGGACTACGATGCACCAGAGCAACCGGAGCGGCGGCGGGTCTCTTCCGCCCTTGCTGACGAGGCGGAGAAGGAGGAGGCTGGCTGCTCTGGCGCGCCGGCGCATGCGGAGAAGGAGGCGGAGTGCCGCCACGCACCGGAGAAGGAGGCTGAGTGCCCTGATCACTCGCCGGAGGAGGAGGCGGAGTGCCGCCACGCGCCGGGGAAGGAGGCTGAGTGCCCTGATCACTCGCCAGAGGAGGAGGAGGAGGCAGAGTGCCCTTACTCGCTGGAGGCGTCCAGTTCGGAAGGTTGATGAGCTCCTTCCGCCATAGGCATGGAGTCTTCAGAGCAGAACCCAGCCGAGTCTCCCCTTCACCGGTAGGGTGGTCAAGCTGGAGGTCCTCAAATCCCTCCGTTATTTCATCCACCATCACCCTAGCATATCCTTCTGGAATCGGCCGGCAGTGGTAGGTTGCGCCGGGTTCAGGAGGTAAAACAGAGCCAACAGCCACCTTGACTTTGAAGTTCTGCCATTGCGTCATAAGGTGGCAATGTTGAGACTCCGTGATAGCATCCACGGGGTAGCTAGCAGGAGCCGTCAAGACATGCTCCGGCTGAAGCAGCTCGGTGGAAGCCATGCTGCTTCTCCGCTGAGATGGCGGGGTAGCTTCGGGGGTAGTTTCGGCATGTCGATTGCCGTCTCGTTCCTCTAGCGCTTGAACCCTTTCGTGCAGCTTCTGAATTTGGGTCTGCTCCACTTTTTTCCTCCTCTCCTGGCTTTTGTAACCGCCTGCGTCCGGAAAACCAGCCTTCCACGGAACGGAGCCTGGCGTGCCTCGTGTCCGTCCAGGGTGCTCAGGATTCCCGAGGGCCATTGTGAGCTCGGCATTCTCTCTGTCTGGAATGAACGTCCCTTCCTACGCTGCATCAATATAGTGCTGAAGACTCTTGACTGGTATTCTCAAAAGCTCGTCCGTCCAAACGCACCTCCCTGATACAGGGTCCAATTTTCCGCCAGCCTCGAAGAACCAAGTCCGGCAACGGTCTGGCCAGTTCATTGTCTGTGGTTCGATCCCTTTATCAAGAAGATCATTCTCAGCCTTGGCCCACTTAGGTCGGGCTTTGAGGTAGCCACCTGATTCCGTGCGATGGTGAAGCTTCTTCTTCGCTGCATTCTTCTTGTTTGTCACTGACATCTTCTTACTCTTTTCCGATGTCTTGTGGGCCACAAATGCGGGCCAGTGATCTCTGATATTCTCATACCGGCCGATGAATTCTGGTGCCTCTTCTTTGTCGACAAACGTTTTCAGCTCATTCTTCCACCTCCTGAATAGGTCTGCCATCTTCTTAAGAGCATGAGACTTGATTAATTGCTCTTTAACTGGCTTCTCCGGATCCTCCTCTGGCGGTAGGGTGAAATTTGCCTTCAGCTCAGTCCAAAGATCATCTTTCTGCATATCATTGACATAAGACACCTCAGGGTCTTCCTTCTTAGGCTTATACCATTGGTGGATGCTGATCGGGATCTTGTCCCTAACAAGAACCCCGCACTGAGCAGCAAATGCATCCTTTGTCCGGATGGGTTCAATCGGTTGGCCGTCGCGCACGATTGCTGTGATCTCAAACCTTTCATCCGAGCGCAACTTTCTCTTTGGGCCTCGTCTCTTTACCGAAGTTGTGCTCGATCCGGAGGGCTAGAAAAAAGAAGAAAGACGAGAGTTAATTAATATGTGTACATACCAAAACAATGAATGCATCAATTAGCTAGTCAGCACAGGCTTAACTAATATATTTACCTGGCCGGACTCTGTTCGGTCACCGGAGCCGTCACCACGGGCTCCTTCTTGCACCAGCATTGGGTCACCGGAGCCATCATAATCATGTCTTTCCTCCTCCACTCTTCGATCACCGTAGCCTGCTTCTTCACCCTGTTCTTCCAGACCATCATTGTCGTTAAGATACGACAAGATATCACCTCCGGCTAAGATTATGTCCCCCAACACCTCTTCTGCTTCCTCGTCTCGTCTGTGCTCCATTGTTTCTGCAAATATTACAACATGGCAATTATTACACAAACATGACAGCAGGTGGATATATTAGTGCAAATGTAGACCTAGCTTATTCAGGGTTTGGGGTGGCCTCGGCAACGCTTCAAGGGTAGGGGCGCGGCGGGAGGGGGTAGGAGACCGACATTGTTTTTTTCTAGGGTTTGGGTGTCCTCGAGAGTTTTGGTCGAGCGAGAGGACCGGGGGGTGCTCCCATGGTATAAGTTATCACAGTCGAAGTTATCCGGGAGGGGGTTATATCGACAACGACGACATACATACATGGGAAAATAATGTTATCGGGGAGGGGGTAGG
>NC_057796.1:498269444-498270290 GCF_018294505.1 Triticum aestivum
ATAAAAAGAGGAGAAGAAGAAAGGAATAGAGGATCGAAGAAAAAAAAGAAGAAAAAAAAGAGGAGAAGAAGAAAAAATAGATATCTTTTCTTCTTCTCCTCTATTCCTTTCTTCTTCTCCTCTTCTTTTTCTTCTTTTTTCCTCTTCTTTTTTATTTCTCCTCTTCTTCCTCTCCTCTTCTTCTCCTTTCTTCCTCTTCTTATTTTCGTTTTTCCTCTCCTTCTTTTTCTTCTTCTTCCTTTCCTAGCTAGATATATAAAACTTTTCTAAAAATGTAACTTTTGCATATATAAAACTTTTCCATGGATCATCATTTCTCATATATATCCATCCATAGCCACATACATATATAAATGGAAAAAAATGCTATGAACAAAAATACATATATACTTCGTAAATATTCTATGAACATCGTTTCTCATATATATCAATGCATACATCCATGGATCATCATTGCTCATATATCCATAGTCATATATAAAAACTTTCTGTATATGAACAAAAACTTTCTATGAACAAAAAAACATTTTTGACATATTTAGCACATTCTAAATTTTCCTAACTCTTTTACAACCACAAAAAATACTCTAACTTCATGACAGTACCCACACTCAGAGAACATATATAGATAAAACTTTTCTAAAAATCTAACTTTTGCATATATGTATTTTTAAAACATCATTACAATTGAAAAAATACATACATACATACAAAAAACATGTAAAAAATACATACATACATATATGAACATACATAAAAAATACATATATCTAAAAATACATCGGGGCAGGAGCGGCGCGCGGCGACGACGTCGGGCGAGGGCGCGGCGAGGGCGCGGGCGACGGC
>NC_057796.1:498270413-498283485 GCF_018294505.1 Triticum aestivum
GGGTCGTCAGGGGCAACTGCGAGATGAAGATGAAATTTTTCACAAGTGTTGGTTATATACCCAGAGCTTTGGTCCCGGTTCGTGGTAGCAACCGGGACCAATGCCCCCCTTTAGTCCCGGTTGGTGCCACCAACCGGGACCAAAGGTCTCTTTTCAGCAGCCCAAAGGGCGGGAAGTGGCGGCCTTTGGTCCTGGTTGGTGGCACCAACCGGGACTAAAGGAGGGCATTGGTTTTGGTTGGTGCCACGAACCGGGACCAAAGGTGTGCATTGGTCCCGGTTCGTGGCACCAACCGGGACTAATGTCCTGCGCCTGCCAAAGCCGCGGTGCGGTGGGATGTTTAGTCCCACCTCGCTAGCCGAGGAGCGGCAGGACCTGTTTATAAGCCCTGCCCCGCCATCTCCATTGAACTCCTCTGAACTGCAGGCCTCTGGGCCTAATCTTGCACTGCTATGCATGTGGGCCTGCTGGGCCTTTTGCGGGCCTGAATCCTGGCCCATGGATGGGTTTCTAGTCGTATTCAGGCCGTGGTGGCCCAGTAGGTGGCATTTTTTTATTTTTTTCCCAGTTAAGGTTGTTTCTTTTTTGCTTTATTTATTTTATTTTGTTTCTACTTACAAGAAAATACTTATTTATTTTATTTTGTTTCTAATTACTTATTTATTTTACTTTATGATAATTCTTTTTGCTATTAAAGTTTCTATAAAAAAAAGTTCTTTATGAAAATTCTTTTTGTTTTTAATGATTTTGAACAGAAAATACTTCGATAATTTTAGTTGCATCAATTTTATATGATTTTAGTTTCAATAATACTAGAGGTTTCTTATAATGTTTTGAACAGAAAATACTTTGTTAAGTTTCATAAATTTTATTAAAGTTTATTTTATTTTGTTTCTACTTATATATTTTAATAAAGTTTATATTATTTTGTTTCTAATTACTTTTTATTTTATTTGTTATTTTTCATGCACCATTTTTCATGCATTTACTATATTTTGAGCTATAAGACCCTAAAATTGAAAAGCATTTCAAATTAACTCTGAAAAGGTTGAAAGTTGGCATGGTATCATCATTTCATCCACATAGCATGTGCAAGAAAGTTGAGAGGGTTACGGCAAAAACTAGATGCACTTCGTGTATAAAACAGACAATGGTATCATACTCGTCTGTTACAAAGTTGGCATGGTATCATCATAATAGTTGCGGGAGAAAGTCTTCACTTTTTCTTCGCTTGTGTCATTTGCTTATTGCGCCGTAACCATGGATAATCTTCATCGTTTATCAGGATGCTTGGGTCAGCCTTGACTTTGAAGGGAGGAATTTCATGAAACTTTTCATAATCTTCAGACATGTCTGTCTTGCCCTCCACTCCCACAATGTCCCTTTTTTCCTGAAAGAACTATGTGGCGCTTTGGCTCATCGTATGATGTATTCGCTTCCTTATCTTTTCTTTTTCTCAGTCTGGTAGACATGTCCTTCACATAGATAACCTGTGCCACATCATTGGCTAGGACGAACGGTTCGTCAGTGTACCCAAGATTGTTCAGATCACTGTTGTCATTCCGTACTATGGGTCTACCTGTACCCCGCCTCCTGACAGATTGACCCATTTGCACTTAAACAAAGGGACCTTAAAATCATGTCCGTAGTCAAGTTCCCATATGTCCATTATGTAACCATAATATGTGTCCTTTCCCCTCTCGGTTGCTGCATCAAAGCGGACACCGCTGTTTTGGTTGGTGCTCTTTTGATCTTGGGCGAACGTGTAAAATGTATTCCCATTTATCTCGTATCCTTTGTAAGTCAATACAGTCGAAGATGGTCCCCTGGACAACAAGTACAACTCATCACAAACAGTGGTGTCACCTCTGAGACGTGTTTCCAACCAACTGCTGAAAGTCCTGATGTGTTCACATGTAATCCAGTCGTCACACTGCTCCGGGTGTTTGGAGCGCAGACTGTTCTTGTGTTCATCGACATACGGGGCACCAAGGTAGAGTTCTCTAGAACTGTGTAGTGTGCTTGAGACCAAGAATGCCCATCCCTGCATATTATTGAGTCCGCTCCTAGCGTGCCTTTTCCAGTCAGTCTCCCCTCATACCGCGATTTAGGGAGACCCATCTTCTTAAGGCCAGGAATGAAGTCAACACAAAACCCAATGACATCCTCTGTTTGATGGCCCATGGAGATGCTTCCTTCTGGCCTAGTGCGGTTACGGACATATTTCTTTAGGACTCCCATGAACCTCTCAAAGGGGAACATATTGTGTAGAAATACAGGCCCCAGAATGACAATCTCGTCGACTAGATGAACTAGGACGTGCATCATGCTATTGAAGAAGGATGGTGGGAACACCAGCTCGAAACTGACAAGACATTGCACCACATCACTCCTTAGCCTTGGTATGATTTCTGGATCGATCACCTTCTGAGAGATTGCATTGAGGAATGCACATAGCTTCACAATGGCTAATCAGACGTTTTCCGGTAGAAGCCCCCTCAATGCAACCGAAAGCAGTTGCGTCATAATCACGTGGCAGTCATGAGACTTTAGGTTCTGGAACTTTTTCTCTGGCATATTTATTATTCCCTTTATATTCGACGAGAAGCCAGTCGGGACCTTCATACTGAGCAGGCATTCAAAGAAGATTTCTTTCTCTTCTTTCGTAAGAGCGTAGCTGGCAGGACCTTCATACCGCTTCGGAGGCATGTCATCTTTTTTGTGCAAACGTTGCAGGTCCTCCCGTGCCTCAGGTGTATCTTTTGTCTTCCCATACACGCCCAAGAAGCCTAGCAGGTTCACGCAAAGGTTCTTCGTCACGTGCATCACGTCGATTGAAGAGCGGACCTCTAGGTCTTTACAGTAGGGTAGGTCCCAAAATATAGATTTCTTCTTCCACATGGGTGCGTGTCCCTCAGCGTCATTCGGAACAGCTAGTCCGCCGGGACCCTTTCCAAAGATTACGTGTAAATCATTGACCATAGCAAGTACGTGATCACCGGTACGCATGGCGGGCTTCTTCCAGTGATCTGCCTCGCCTTTGAAATGCTTGCCTTTCTTTCGACATTGATGGTTGGTCGGAAGAAATCGGCGATGGCCCAGGTACACATTCTTCCTGCATTTGTCCAGGTATATACTTTCAGTGTCATCTAAACAGTGCGTGCATGCGTGGTATCCCTTGTTTGTCTGTCCTGAAAGGTTACTGGGAGCGGGCCAATCGTTGATGGTTACAAACAGCAATGCGTGCAGGTTAAATTCCTCCTGTTTGTGCTCATCCCACGTACGTACACCGTTTCCATTCCACAGCTGTAAAAGCTCTTCAACTAATGGCCTTAGGTACACATCAATGTCGTTGCCGGGTTGCTTAGGGCCTTGGATGAGAACTGGCATCATAATGAACTTCCGCTTCATGCACATCCAAGGAGGAATGTTATACATACATAGAGTCACGGGCCAGGTGTTGTGATTGCTGCTCTGCTCCCCGAAAGGATTAATGCCATCCGTGCTTAAACCAAACCATACGTTCCTTGGGTCAGCCGCAAACTCAGCCCAGTACTTTCTCTCGATTTTTCTCCACTGGGACCCGTCAGCGAGTGCTCTCAACTTCCCGTCTTTCTTACGGTCCTCACTGTGCCATCGCATCAACTTGGCATGCTCTTCGTTTCTGAACAGACGTTTCAACCGTGGTATTATAGGAGCGTACCACATCACCTTCGCAGGAACCCTCTTCCTGGGGGGCTCGCCGTCAACATCACCAGGGTCATCTCGTCTGATCTTATACAGCAATGCACCGCATACCGGGCATGCGTTCAGATCCTTGTACGCACCGCGGTAGAGGATGCAGTCATTAGGGCATGCATGTATCTTCTGCACCTCCAATCCTAGAGGGCATACGATCTTCTTTGCTGCGTATGTACTGTCGGGCAATTCGTTATCCTTTGGAAGCTTCTTCTTCAATATTTTCATTAGCTTCTCAAATCCTTTGTCAGGCACAGCATTCTCTGCCTTCCACTGCAGCAATTCCAGTACGGTACCGAGCTTTGTGTTGCCATCTTCGCAATTGGGGTACAACCCTTTTTGTGATCCTCTAACATGCGATCGAACTTCAGCTTCTCCTTTTGACTTTCGCATTGCGTCCTTGCATCGACAATGACCCGGCAGAGATCATCATCATCGGGCACTGGTTCCTCTTGATCTTCAGCAGCTTCCCCCATTGCAGCATCACCGTATTCAGGGGGCACATAGTTGTCATCGTCCTCTTCTTCTTCGCCGTCTTCCATCATAACCCCTATTTCTCCGTGCCTCGTCCAAACATTATAGTGTGGCATGAAACCCTTGTAAAGCAGGTGGGTGTGAAGGATTTTCCGGTCAGAGTAATACTTCGTATTCCCACATGTAGGGCATGGACAACACATAAAACCATTCTGCTTGTTTGCCTCAGCCACTTCGAGAAAATCATGCATGCCCTTAATGTACTCGGAGGTGTGTCTGTCACCGTACATCCATTGCCGGTTCATCTGCGTGCATTATATATAATTAAGTGTGTCAAAAACCATTACAGAACATCATGAATAGATAATTAAGTGACCAAATTAATAGAAGTTCATCATCACATTAAAACCAGAGTACATACATAGTTCTCATCTAACAACATATAGCTCTCCAGAGCATCTAATTAATTAAACCATACATTGAAACTATGTAAAACATTTCAATGCGAAAACAAATGCGATCATAATCGCAACCAAGGTAACAATTGATCCAACGGCATAATGATACCAAGCCTCGGTATGAATGGCATATTTTCTAATCTTTCTAATCTTCAAGCGCACATCCATCTTGATCTTGTGATCATCGATGACATCCGCAACATGCAACTCCAATATCATCTTCTCCTCCTCAATTTTTTTTAATTTTTTCCTTCAAGTAATTGTTTTCTTCTTCAACTAAATTTAACCTCTCGACAATAGGGTCGGTTGGAATTTCCGGTTCAACCACCTCCTAGATAAATAAAATCTATGTCACGTTGGTCGGCATAATTGTCATAAACAATAAATGAACCAAATAGTTATAAAAAGATAATATATACCACATCCAAATCATAGACAGGACGAGGGCCGACGGGGGCGGATACCAAAACCATCGCACTATATAATAAGAAGGAATAATAAAAGTAACAAAATTAGACAAGTATCTATCTGAAGTAAGAATTTTTTTCTTTCAGAAAGAAGATAAGAACAAGAGGCTCACCACGGTGGTGATGGCGACGAGATCGGTGCGGGCGATCGACGGCGGTGAAGACGGGGATGGGACGTGACGGACCGCTAAACCTAGACAAATCTCGGGGAAAATGGAGCTCGGAGGTCGAGTTTCGAGAGGAGAAAGATTAACTAGTGTGGCTCAGACATTTCATCGAACACCTCATGTGCACAGGAGGTGAGCTAGAGCACCCAAATGCCCTCCCCTCGACGGCCAGAAAAAATAGAGCACTGTGGAGTGCTCTGCTATGGCGATGGGGTATATATAGGCAGCTCATTTGTCCCGATTCGTGGCTAGAACCGGTACTAAATCCGGGCCTTCTGTCCTGGTTCATGCCAAGAACCGGGACCAATGGTTGTGGGCCAGGAGCGAGGCCCATTAGTCCCGGTTCGTGCCTCGAACCGGGACAAATGGTTCCATACGAACCGGGACCAATGCCCACGAAGCCCCGGCCGGCCCCCTGGGCTCACGAACCGGGACGAATCCCCCCATGGGTCCCGGTTCATGACTGAACCGGGACTAATGGGCTTGCCATGCCCGAACGAAAGCCCTGTTTTCTACTAGTGGGGCCACCCCCCTCCCCTAGTCCAATTCGGACTCCCCTTGGGAGGTGGGGCGCCACCTCCTGGGCTGCTGCCCTCTCTCTCCCCTAAGGCCCACTAAGGCCCAATACTTCCCCCGGGGGGTTTCGGTAACCCTCCGGCACTCCGGTTTTCTCCGAAATCACCCGGAACACTTTCGGTGTCCGAATATAGCCGTCCAATATATCAATCTTTATGTCTCAACCATTTCGAGACTCCTCGTCATGTCCGTGATTACATCCGGGACTCCGAACTATCTTTGGTACATCAAAACACATAAACTCTAATACCGATCATCACCGAACGTTAAGCGTGCGGACCCTACGGGTTCGAGAACTATGTAGACATGACCGAGACTCATCTCCGGTCAATAACCAACAGCGGAACCTGGATGCTCATATTAGCTCCTACATATTCTACGAAGATCTTTATCGGTCAAACCGCATAACAACATACGTTGTTCCCTTTGTCATCGGTATGTTACTTGCCCGAGATTCGATTGTCGGTATCTCAATACCTAGTTCAATCTCATTACCGGCAAGTCTCTTTACTCGTTCCGTAATGCATCATCCCGCAACTAACTCATTAGTTACATTGCTTGCAAGGCTTATAGTGATGTGCATTACCGAAAGGGCCCAGAGATACCTGTCCGATACTCGGAGTGACAAATCCTAATCTCGATCTATGCCAACCCAACAAACACCTTCGGAGACACCTGTAGAGCATCTTTATAATCACCCAGTTATGTTGTGACGTTTGATAGCACACAAGGTGTTCCTCCGGTATTCGGGAGTTGCATAATCTCATAGTCATAGGAACATGTATAAGTCATGAAGAAAGCAATAGCAACATACTAAACGATCAAGTGCTAAGCTAACGGAATGGGTCAAGTCAATCACATCATTCTCTAATGATGTGATCCCGTTAATCAAATGAAAACTCATGTCTATGGCTAGGAAACTTAACCATCTTTGATTCAACGAGCTAGTCAAGTAGAGGCATACTAGTGACACTCTGTTTGTCTATGTATTCACACATGTACTAAGTTTCCGGTTAATACAATTCTAGCATGAATAATAAACATTTATAATGATATAAGGAAATATAACAACTTTATTATCGCCTCTAGGGCATATTTCCTTCAGGAAGTAGCTCGCCTCCAAGTTGTAGCTTGTGAGGCAGTAGCGGCTGCATCGCAGTACGACCCCAGTTACAACTTCGGATATCCGCCAGGCCATCCGTGGGCATAGACCAACTTAGGCCAAAGCCTAAGCTTGGGGGAGTACGTATTTCCCACCGACATTATATTCATGTTCACACACTCATGCCAGTTGTCGGTTCTCATACTTTTTCACTATACTATCCATGCTAGTTTATTTCTTTTTAAGTTTTCTTCTTGGATGTTTGAAAAAACTTAAGAAAAACAAAAAAATAGTTGGAGCTTTTAGCTAGTTTACTTTCTATGCCTCTAGTATTATTAATTAAAAGAAAACCCAAAAATATTTCCCGTTCTTCTTATGCTTGTTGGGAGCTTTCCCGTGTAAATAGTTTTATTTTATTTCTTTTCTTTGGGGGTCGAGAGGAGAAGACCATGATGAAAATGTTGAAGTGGCTCTTATATGCATTATTGTTGATTTAACCAAGAGCCCATATTACCTTGTCTTCTCCCTTGTATTAAATGCTCGCAGATTCCAGCTTAGTCCAATGCACGTGCACTATTATTATTATCCACACCGTTCGGTCGTGCAGGTGAAAGGCAATAATGACGATATATGATGGACTGATTGAGATGAGAAAAGCTGGTATGAACTCGACCTCTCTTGTTTTTGTAAATATGATTAGTTCATGGTTCCTGATTTAGCCTATTCTGAATGAAACATGTTTGCAATGACAATTAGAGATTATAGTTGCTTATGCCATGCTTAATTAGCTAGGAGTTTATAATGGTTTACCTTGCGTGCCAACATGCTATTAAAATGGTTGTGATGTGGTATGATAGGGTCGTATCCTTCTTTGAATGATTCGAGTGGCTTGACTTGGCACATGCTCACGCATGTAGTTGAAACAAAATCAACATAGCCTTCATGATATTTATGTTCATGGTGGATTATATCCTACTCATGCTTGCACACAATGTTTATTAATTTTAATGCATGTTCATGACTGTTGTCGCTCTCTAGTTGGCCGCTTCCCAGTCTTTTTCTAGCCTTCACTTGTACTAAGCGGGAATACTGCTTGTGCATCCACTTCCATAAACCCCAAAGTTATTCCATATGAGTCCACCATACCTTCCTATATGCGGTATCTACCTGCCGTTCCAAGTAAATTTGTATGTGCCAAACTCTAAACCTTCAAATTAAATTATGTTTTTTATGCTCGAATAGCTCATGTATCAACTAGGGTTGTCTATGTCTTCCATGCTAGGCGGGTTATTCTCAAGAGGAGTGGACTCCGCTCCTCACTCACGAGAAAATGGCTGATCACCGGGATGCCCAGTCCCATGCTCAAATCAAAATAATTGCAAACAAAACTCCCCCAGGACTGTTGTTAGTTGGAGGCACCCGTTGTTTCGGGCAAGCCATGGATTGATGCTTGTTGGTGGTGGGGGAGTATAAACTTTACCATCCTGCTTGGGAACCGCCTATAATGTGTGTAGCATGGAAGATATCGAGATCTCTCGGTTGTTATGTTGACAATGAAAGTATGCCGCTCAAAATATTATTTATCTCTATTTCAAAATCGAGCTCCGGCACTTCTACAAATCCCTGCTTCCCTCTGCGAAGGGCCTATCTATTTACTTTTATGTTGAATCATCATCCTCTTATTAAAAAGCACCAGTTGGAGAGCACCGCTGTCATTTGCATGCATTACTATTAGTTTATATTGAGTATGACTATGACTGGATCTCTTTTACCATGAATTACAATGTTTAGTCAGTCCTTGATCTTCAGAGGTGCTCTGCATTTATGTTTTGCGGTCTCAAAAAGGGCTAACGAGATACCATCTTGTTATGTCATATTATGATTGTTTTGAGAAAGTGTTGTCATCCGAGATTTATTATTATTGCTCGCTAGTTGATTATGCCATTGATATAAGTAAATATGAGACCTAAGTGTTATTGTGAATATGATTAGTTCATAATCTTTGCTGAAAACTTGAATGCTTGCTTTACATATTTACAACAACCAGAGCAAACAGAGTTTGTAAAAGTTTTTCTGTATCACTTTCTGTTTATCAACTGAATTGCTTGAGGACAAGCAAAGGTTTAAGCTTGGGGGAGTTGATACGTCTCCATCATATCTACTTTTCCAAACACTTTTGCCCTTGTTTTGGACTCTAACTTGCATGATTTGAATGGAACTAACTCGGACTGACACTATTTTCAGCAGAATTGCCATGGTGTTATTTTTGTGCAGAAATAAAAGTTCTCGGAATGACCTGAAACTTCACGGAGAATATTTTGGAATATATAAAAAATACTGGCGAAAGAATCAAGACCAGGGGGCCACACCCTGTCCACGAGGGTGGGGGGCGCGCCTACCCCCTGGGCGCGCCCTCCTGCCTCGTGGGCCCCCTGGAGATCCACCGACCTCAACTCCAACTCTATATATTCATGTTCGGGGGGAAAAATCAGAGAGAAGGATTCATCACGTTTTACGATATGGAGCCACCGCCAAGCCCTAATCTCTCTTGGGAGGGGAATCCGTCGCCGTCGTCATCATCAACCTTCCTCCATAACCAATTTCATGATGCTCACCGCCGTGCGTGAGTAATTCCATTGTAGGCTTGCTGGACGGTGATGGGTTGGATGAGATTTATCATGTAATCGAGTTAGTTTTGTTAGGGTTTGATCCCTAGTATCCACTATGTTCTGAGATTGATGTTGCTATGACTTTGCTATGCTTAATGCTTGTCAGTAGGGCCCGAGTGCCATGATTTCAGATCTGAACCTATTATGTTTTCATGAATATATGTGAGTTCTTGATCCTATCTTGCAAGTCAATAGTCACCTACTATGTGTTATGATCCGGCAATCCCGAAGTGACAATAATCGGGACCACTCCCGGTGATGACCATAGTTTGAGGAGTTCATGTATTCACTAAGTGTTAATGCTTTGGTCTGGTACTCTATTAAAAGGAGGCCTTAATATCCCTTAGTTTCCAATAGACCCCGCTGCCACGGGAGGGTAGGACAAAAGATGTCATGCAAGTTCTTTTCCATAAGCACGTATGACTATATTCGAAATACATGCCTACATTACATTGATGAACTGGAGCTAGTTCTGTGTCACCCTATGTTATAACTGTTGCATGAGGAATCGCATTCGACATAATTATCCATCACTGATCCAATGCCTACGAGCTTTTCACATATTGATTTTTCTTAGTTACTTTTCCGTTGCCACTGTTACAATTACTACAAAACTGCTACTGTTACTTTTGCCACCATTACCGTTACTTCCATACTACTTTGCTACTAAATACTTTGCTGCAGATATTAAGTATTCCAGGTGTGGTTGAATTGACAACTCAACTGCTAATACTTGAGAATATTCTTTGGCTCCCCTTGTGTCGAATCAATAAATTTGGGTTGAATACTCTACCCTCGAAAACTGCTGCGATCCCCTATACTTGTGGGTTATCAGCGACCTGCCGAAGCTACCCCCGAAGCTACCCCGCCATCTCAATGGAGAAGCAGTGTGGCTTCCACCGAGCTGCTTCAGCTGGAGCCTGTCTTCACGGCTCCTGCTAGCTACCCCGTGGATGCTATCACGGAGTCTCAACATTGCCACCTTATGAGGCAATGGCAGAACTTCAAAGTCAAGGTGGTTGTCAGCTCTGTTCGACCTCCTGAACCCGGCGCAACTTTTCATGCCGTCCAATTCCAGAAGGATATGCTAGGGTGACGGTGGACGAAATAATGGCTGGATTTGAGGAGCTCGAGCTTGACCACCCTACCAGTGAAGTGGAGACTCGGCTGGGTTCTGCTCTGAAGACTCCATGCCTATGGCAGAAGGAGATCATCAACCTTCCGAACTGGACGCCTCCGCCTCCTCCTCCTCCTCCGACGAGTCAGGGCACTCCGCCTCCTCCTCCGCCTCCTCCTCCGGCGAGTGATCAGGGCACTCCGCCTCCTTCTCCGCCTGCGCCGGCGCGCCCGAGCAGCCAGCCTCCTCCCTCTCCGCCTCGTCAGCAAGGGTGGAAGAGACCCGCCGCCGCTCCGACTGCTCCGGCGCGTCGTAGTCCTTCTCCTCCACCTCATAAGCAAGGAAAGAAGATAGCCGTAGCCGCTCCGTCTGCTCAGGCGTCTAGCAGTACCGCCAGAGGCGGGAGGCAATACAGATTCAGTCCTTCTCTCAAGCCTCTAGAGAAGTTACCATACGAGAGGACCGTGGAGGAAAACAAGAAGATCGTGGAAACCGAAGTGAGGGACTTCTTTGAAGCGGTGAAAGCAAAGAAACATCCACCTCCGGAGGAGAAGATAGATCCGGTGAAAGCAAAGCGCACTATCGATGCCCTGAAGAAACCACCACTGTCTCCGCCGAAAAACAACTATGAGCGCATTATTGAAAGGTCATATATCGAAGCGGAGCGGTCGGGAAGTACTATCAGTGATCAAAGGTTAGCAGAACGACGAGCTGGGAAAAATTGCCCAGCTCGGCGAACAAGCGAACCAATCGTGCCCCCTGCTCAAGGTGTTTAGCGATATCATTGCTAATCATCCGGAGATTTTGCTCAATACCATCTTGGAGATTACCTGCCCGATGATGTACATTATGATACAATGGAGGTGGACGAACACAAATACCATTACGGGAAGCCTCTTGTCAAAGATGAAAGATCTTTAACAACGATGATGCGAAGATTCCATAATTGGTACATGAAAACCTGCAGAGAGTCTGGGGGGTGAATACTTTGACGCTGAGAGTTAAAGAGGAGCACGACCTCGTTGAAATTGAACTGTTGACTCTTCCATTTGATGAGTTCTTCCAGTTTTCAATCAAAAGGCCCTCGATAAATTAACGGTCACTTGCTACTGTTTGTAAGTACTACTTCTGCCATTAAGTCTCTATATATAGCTCAGCTCTTTCATTGCATGTATATATGATTATCCTCACTATATTTTGCAGATTGAAGATCGTCGAATGCAGAAAAGCAGAAATCTATGATATTGGGTTCATTAACACAAATCTCATAGATGAATTTAAGGTTAAATTTCATGCAAAAGACACCGAGGAAAACTTGCTCAAATCGTTGCTAATAAATCAAAACAAAGATACAATACTCTTTCCTTACAACTTCAACTGAGTGCTACTGTCTTGTGCATATTCGGTTTCCCTTATTACTCGAGGTTATAGTAATGTAATTGATGAGTTATGCATGCATGCGCAGGTTCCACTATATTCTCCTAGAGATTAAGCTTGAGCAGGGACTTGTAACCGTCTTAGACTCGAGACGAAAAGATCCCGAGGAATATGCGGACATGACTAAAATGCTCACAAAGTAAGTTCAATCGATCATTATCGCACCATATCGGCAACTAATTTGTTCATTTCCTGATATCAAGTAATTGTTTTCTTTGTCTCACAGGGTTTGGAAACTATTCACCGCACAATCTCCGGGACTGCCGGGGGAGCTGTGATTTCATACCCGAAAGTAAGTACTACTAGCTAGCTAGTTCCGCGCATCTCGATCCCATTGATTCTAGCTACTTTCATCAATGCCATTTATAATGCTCCATTATCAATTTGATTGACCTCTATTTCTCGTAAAGTGCTTGTGGCAGGAACCCAGGAATGATTACTGTGGATACTACGTGTGCGAGTTCATCTACAACGAGACTTGCAAAAATAAGCGGGGCTACTCTAAAAGACAGCAATAATATTCACAATTTCATTTTATTACACCATCATTTCTGTTGAGTTTCATTCATATATATGTATTAACCCCCTTCTTCAAATTAGACGTGGCAGATGCGGAATGAACTCTTACCACAAGATCGCATGAAAGCAATTCAAGAGGAATTGGCGGGATTCTTTCTTGACCACGTCATCAATAAAGCCTGAGAATACCATGTGGAAGTTGAGTTCATATATAATTAGGGGATTATATTGTAAGAGATCTTAATATTGTATATATGTAGCCAGTATCATCGGATAGATATATGAAAACTTGTTGTTCGACCAATCTCTCGGAGAAGGAGAGGTCGATCACTTCTCTCTGTATATATA